>NW_026923589.1:0-190000 GCF_032062105.1 Saccostrea cuccullata | reverse complement strand
TCTAGTCTCATTTCATTATTTCCTTAGTCGATACAATACCCTTGTCAGCAAACACAATTTATCATTGATTCAAACGCTGACTGATGTTTCTTGTACTAATTGTTAGGCCATTATTTACAAACTGAATTGTCGACGGATTTTCCTTTATTTCCCGATCATGACAAGGAACAAACGGCGGGGTTGTCCGATGCTCACTTTTCCTTTGCACCTGATCGCACCTCAGGTATTGAAGGTCCGTGTTTGCTCACCTCCCATTTTGTATTATTCAATGGAATGTTAAACTTGTTGACCCATTCATATAAAAAAGATTTTATACAGAGGCAAATATTTTTAGTCTTTGTAAGATTTTTGTAAATTGTAGAGATTTTACATTAAGATTACTTTAATATTAGATGAAATATCAAATAAAATTTGGATATAATTAAGATAATTTGTTTCACTGCTCATCTGTCGCACTATAGGCACTTCACCCGCCTTATCCTCCCATTTCCTTTATATTCTTCATTATGCATTCGTAGATTCTGAAGGAAAAAAAAAATATTCATATACTTATTTTCTACAAACAATGTTTGAGAGAAAACTACGTCGTCAAGGTCGTTGATTGCAATGAAAGATAATCATATGTGTACTTTAATATTTCCATTACATCAAGGTATCGCATTTTAGCTAGTCGATTTGTGAAGGAAAACAGGTTATATTAAATGTTATGGAGAAGAGTTAATGCAAAAATGTTTGTAAAAATAATGTTCGCTTCATTTATGCTCTTTTCAAAAGAATATTCCATATTAATCATTGTTTAGTTTATATCTCATTCTTTAAAGGGAAGTTCAAGATAAGATTTAATTTTTTTCATATCTGGATACTAGTAATTTACTTGAAAAGACGTCAATGGTTATCTTACACCCAACCTTTATGATAAACGTAATGACTTTAACTAACTGCAAGAGCAAGCTCTACATATGTAAAATTTTTCAAACGAGGTAAATAATTGACAAACAAGTCGATGAAACAAGAATATCACCAGTCTCGTTTAAAGTCATCATTTCGTAAGTTTTATGGTCAATACAATGACCTTGTCAGCAAATACAATTTATCATTGAGTCAAAAGCTGAATGAGGTTTCTCATACTAACTGTTGGGCCATTAATTACACACTGAGTTGTCGACGGATTTTACTTTTATTTCGCGATCATGACAAGGAGAACACGGCGGTTGTGACCAATCGGCGGCAGGAGATGATCATTCTTACATGGCACCTGATCGCACCTCAGATACTGATGGAGGTCTGTGTTTGCTTTGCTCCAATTTTTTATTGTTTTATGTATTTTTGTACTTGAATAATGTTCGTTATCTCCATGAATTTCATTGAAGAAATTTCCAAATTAATACAAAAGGAATACCTATGTTTTACGATATAATGTCCTTTCCATTATTATTTTCAAGTGAATGAATGTTTTCAGAAATTCATTTTTTAAATAATTAACCTCAATCCTTAACCGGTAGCATCATTAACATGTAATAGCAAGCACTCTGAGAGTATTGCATAAGCAATTCTAGTCTCCAAATGGCAAGAGTAATCTGGTTTCCATTAAAAATTAGAAAGGTTGTAATTGTACACAAAAATGAATGAAGTGGAACGAAATTCAAACTTGATCTATAACTTAAAAAGATGCACTAACATACCAAAAATTAGCTCAATATCTGTAAGCGTCTAGAAAAATGTGTGAAAAACAATTAAAAAAATAAAAAATGACGTATTTTTCCTGTGAAATCATTGAAGCGGAACGAAATACAAACCTGATCTTAAACTTATCAAGATACACTCACATACCAAAAATCAGCTCATCCTCTACAAGCATTTACAAAAATGTGCGGAAAAGCAAGTGGGACAGACTTACAGACAGACAAAGGAACAGACAGATAGACAGACTCAGACAAAACCTATAGTCCCCATCGGGTTCATCGATAGGGGACTAAAAATAACGTGTTACATTCAGAGTAACAATTCGTACAACTTCCCTCCAACAAAATGGTCTTCACACTTGGAACAAATATATCTAGAAACATAAACATATAGGTTATTTAACTTTTAAACGAGATTTTATTTGAAAATTGAGACAAATGGAACAAGCATTACTTTAATATATTTTACAGAGAACCCATGTATAAAGATTTAGATGAATAGAGAGTTGGTGCATCGCCTGCAATTTGTAAAAGGTAACATTATGGTTCGGGGTATTCTAGAAAATATGTCAAAGGTCAATATCATTTAGACTGTGATAATGATATTTTTCATCATGTTTTATAACAAGTAGAAGTCCAACTTGCCTTTCATTGATAAACATAATATTTTTCTCCAATGATTGCTTTCATTAAAAATACGGAATTAATAAGGTGTATGTCTTAAAAACATAGGCATTTTGTAAGAAATATTTTCGATAAATATTTTATTCAGTATTTGTTATCAAATGGTACTTTCTATCTGTCAATCAAAGATATATTTATAAACTGTAGAAGTTTCAACTTTATAAACCACGTTGTAAGCTATAGTAAAAAAAATATATAATTTTTTGACATTTTGACATTTGATGAAACCTTAATTGAAGTATATATCATTTCCCATTCTTGGTATGAAAAATGGAAACAGCTCACTTTCAAGTCTTCGAGGTATGCGATACACAGGGTCAGGAGGCCTATATGATTCATATGATTATCCTTTTATTTTAAAATTTTGTAAAGTATTCGTAAAAATTATATGGATATTTTTCCATGCAAATTTCATGTGAATGAATTTGTATGATATTCACATAACTTAAGTTAAAATAATAAAACGTTAAACACGTGAAGTTTCCATGCCATATGTTCTTCTTGTAAAATGCATAACATTCATCGTCTCTTTCTCGTGAAAAAGTTTCACATAAAAATTCATGTGACCTTTACAACTCTATATGAAACAAAGTCGAACATTTCTAATGTTTTGATGAGTGAGAATGAAAAAAATAATGTTTCACCGCTGAGTGAGAAGTTGGAACGGTCGATGAGATGTTGGACCGCCTACGTCACACAATGTGCAGAGCTTTATCTCTTTTTCATCCATTGGTGTTCATTGGTGTTGAGACTGGAGTTGACAATACATCAAAAACAATCCAAAGGGAAATCTTGAAATTTGTGAAATGAAGTTTTTTTCTTCCAATTAAACTCCTTTTAATTTCCTTATCATTTGATAATAAATGTTAGAGCATAATTATTCAAAGCAATCACACCTTATTTATCATTCTTATTAATTACCTGAGTCCTAATTTTTAATTTATACCTGTCCAGGTGTCATATGGTCATGGGGTCCTTTTGGATTTGGGAGACGTTCCATGGAAAGCCAAATCATGGAAGAGGTAGACTGCTTGATGGAGAAATTGGGAAAATCTGAAAACGAGGCTTTTGATATTACGAATCTTCTAAATGCATCAACGGCCAATGTCATTTGTTCGCTTTTATTTGGTAGAAGATTTGATTATGGTGATACAAGATTCAAGCGTTTAATCAATCTCTTTTCGAGGGCGTTCAGTAGCGTCACAACAGCTTCACCGGTTTATATTTTTCCATCTTTACGCAAATTGAGGATCTTTAACATCGACACAGTTTTAGAAAATGTTAATGCTTGTAGGGCATTTCTTGATGAAATGATAGAGGAGCATAGAAGAAATTTTGACGAGAACCACATCGATGATTTTTTGATGCTTTTCTTCTGGAACAAAAACAAACATCGGATGAAATCAACACTATATTTACAGGTTTCTTTGATGTATAATGTCCCTCTGAAGAATTTTTCACTCATATGGAGACGCAGCCACTTACCTGTGGAGAGCTGCAAATTGCGTACAATGCTCGATACTCAATGCCAATAAGCAGTAAGGGATCTTTTTCATACTAGCACCTACTGTGACGCCAGATTTCGGTTTATATGGTCTCATCCGAAGGACCGGTCTCCACGTCCCACAGTGGGATTCGAACCCGCGACGTAAGCTATGCATACAGGTTATTCATTATGTATGTAATGATGGAATTTTGAAGGTGGAATTAAAGGGCATAAATGTTATTCCCATGAGATCACAAAATAAGTACACTATAAGTCTATAATTAATTCTGATTAATCAATTATGAACATGTAGTGCTGTATGCGAATATGCATTTAGACTTTGCTTTTCTGTGTTGATTGACATTGATGTACCAAAGTATTATATATTTATTAACACACTCAGCATAAACGAAACACAATTTTGTGTTGATCGATATTAATGTAACAAAGTATTTATATTTTCCGTTACACCCTCAGCATAAACAGAAACACAATTGAAGACATCTTATCTTTGCTTATTTACAATGCTTTGATCTTTGTTTCATTTACTAGAATTCAAATATTTAACACAATATTACTTTATCAGTTACAACATTATTGATTGTTTAATTATCACAATATTATTATGAATATAATACTCAGACAAAAACCTAAACCAAACTTTAGAAGACATGTTCCAAGCTGGCACTGAAACTTCTTCAACAACACTCAGATGGGCACTACTTTTCTTGATCCATTATCCGCACAGGCAGAAAAGACTGCAGAAGGACATTGATGACGTAATCGGTCAAGGTCAGCCTAAAATGGAACAAAAGAAACAGCTGCCAACGGTAGAGGCTTTCATCCTGGAGAGTGTTCGAGTAGGAAATACCTCCCCCTTATCTGCCCCACGTGCAGCCAAGGAAGACTTCTCGTACAAAGGACATCTCTTTCCCAAAGGTACTATGGTACTGTGTCTTTTGGATTCCGCCTTGATGGACCCAGAAACATTTCTTGAAACTTTAAAGTTTAAACCTGAGAGGTTTTTAGATGACAACGGGAGATGTAGTGAAGACTTAAAAGACAAAATGATTTCCTTTTCAGTGGGTATGAATTTACAATAAAATATTTCAGTATTGGAAAAAGGCCCAAGATTATCAATATTAATAATCATGGTCTGTACGTAAGTTAAAATCTGAATCATAAGCAAATATCTAGTAAAATATAAGAATACATACAAAATTAAACTGCCGATATTTTTAATTGTTGTCAATCAGGGCCCAGAGCGTGCTTAGGAGAAGCCCTCGCCAAAATGGAGCTCTTTCTTTTTTTCGTGAGATTTCTACAGAAGTTTGAGATAAAACCCGAGAATCCCGATTGTCTCCCTTCTTTAGAGGGAAGTCTTGGGATTACACACACTCCTAATCCCTTTAATCTGAGACTTGTTAAACGTTAAACTCTACTTGACAAGCAGTTTTGAAATAAAAACAAGGACCATTTGAAAATTCTAAATATGGTTTGATTCGAGTTTTATGTATTTGATGTGATAGAAAACATTACAATTTTTCGTATTTTATAAAGTCACAATAAAAATTTTAATTGTGATGAATAATGTATTGATCCCATGTTCCTGTTTTGTATTTTTAATAATCCAAACTGTTAAAATTGAAATTTGGGAACTGAATTGTCTTTGAGGAAGAGGTTGAGAGTCACATGTTGTGCATTACGTGTACTCATATTTGAAGAAATGTACCAGTGTGAAAAGAATATGAAGGAAAAAAATCATTTTGAGAAAAATCAATAGGCATTGACTCATTGGTAGGTTCTATTTACTGACAAGGTCATTATATCGACCAAAAACTTGAGGATGGCTTCAAAATAGACTGTTGATATATGGTTGTTTTGTCAATTTGTTTGTCAAAAGGTTGTTCGTTTTAGAAATGGGTCAAATGTAGAACATGTCCTTGCGTATCTAATCAACTGGGAGACAAACTCCAAATGCAGGTGATAATAGTAGATTTATCAATAAGTAAAGGAAGTTGATTGAAAATTTGAAGTCAGCACGTTTATCATGTTTTATCTCACCTGAGATGAAAGCTCAAGTGAGCTTTTCTGATCACATTTTGTCCTGCGTCCGTCTGTCTTTCTGTCCGTCTGTCTGTCTGTAAACTTTTCACATTTTCAACTTCTTCTCAAGAACCACTGGGCCAATTTCAACCAAACTTGCCACAAAGCATCCTTGGGTGAAGGGAATTCAAGCTGGTTCAAATGAAGGGCCACGCCCTCATTCAAGGGGAGATAATTGGGAATAAGTGAAAATTTGGTGGCATAATTAAAAAAATCCTTTCTCAAGAACCACTGTGCCAGGAAAGATGAAACTTATGGAGAAACATCCTCAGGTAGTGTAGATTCAAGTTTGTTCAAATCATTACCCCCGGGGTAGGGCGGGGCCAAAATAGCCGACCAAAGTTTTACATAGAAATATATAGGAAAATTCTTTAAAAATCTTCTTCTCAAGAATGACAAAGCCATAATTCATCATATTTATATTGAAGCATGCTCAGGTAGTGAAGATTCAAGTTTGTTCAAATCATGACTTCCAGGGGTAGGGCGGGTCCAAATTGGCCGACCAAAGTTTTACATAGACATATATAGTAAAATCCTTTTAAAATCTTCTCAGGGATGACAAAGCCATAATTCATCATATTTAGATGGAAGCATGCTCAGGTAGTGTAGATTCAAGTTTGTTCAAATCATGAACCCCATGGGTAGGACGGGGCCAAAATGGCCGACCAAAATTTTACATAGAAATATATAGGAAAATTCTTTAAAATCTATTTCTGAAGTATGACAAAGCCACAATTCATCATATTTATATGGAAGCATGTTCAGGTAGTGTAGATTCAAATTTGTTCAAATCATGACCCCCAGGGGTAGGGCGGAGCCAAAATGGCCGACCAAGTTTTACATAGAAATATAGAGGAAAATTCTCAAGAAGAGCAAAGCCATAATTCATCATATTTAAATGGAAGCATGCTCAGGTAGTGTAGATTCAAGTTCAAATCATGACCTCCTCCCCCCCCCCCCCCCCCCCCGGGGTAGAGCGGGGCCGACATGGCCGACCAAGGTTTTACATAGATATATATAGAAAAATTCTTTAAAAATCATTTTCTAAAAAATAGCAAATTCATGATTGGTCATGGGACTTTTTTTGATTTAAACTTTACAATAAAAACCATTTTCCACTTTTTCCTAGCCTTAGTGCTCAGGTGAGCAATGTGGCCCATGGGCCTCTTGTTTTGTGGTTAGCTAAAATATCTGAATATGAATTAGATTTGTCGAATTCTGTGGTATCTTTTTTTCAAACGCACTCATATTAATACAGGAATAGGTCTACTAAAACCGTAGTGCAATTGGTTTGTTCGAATGTTAAAGTTTAAAGAAATTAAAAGTTTTTGACTAAAAACAAGTCTGCTGATATCCTTGTTTCATCGACTTGTTTGTCAATACTTTACCTCGTTTTAGAAATCATTCATATGTAGAGCATGTGCTGGCGTATCGAATCAGCTGAGATATAAAAAATCCATGTGCAGGTGATGAAGGTATATTGCTACATAAGTAAGAAAAACTGACTAAAAGTAACAGTCGTCATAAAGTTTTGATGTTAGAAAACCCTTAACATCTTTTTCTAGAAAAATATCTAAAATATGTATCTTTTAAGAATATTTCTAATTGTCTGTAGACGGATTTTTCACCGCATTGTAGCTGAGTCGGTGGAGCGCTTGCTCCGTTTTCGGGTCAGGTCAGGTCGGGAGTTCGAATCTCGGCCGCAAGTGACCTAAGTTGATGGGTAAAAAATGGGTAAACTTTTTCTGTGTCATGCGCTTGGCATTATGATGCGAAAATTACGGTTATTTCGGAAATGACCCTTAAAACGTAGGTTCTGTTGGCACGTTAAATACCCCTCACTGCTCATTTGGGACGTAAAACAACTTAAAATCAACCAATCAATTAATCTACAGATTGTTTTTCTCGATTTGCCTGATAATGCCAAGAGCTAGTACTGTAAATCACTTTTATTCGCGTGAACCTTATTTTCGAGACAGTGTGCTCGCAAAAATTTAATTCTCGCGTATAACAGTATTCTTTAAGATTAATTAAACAGGGTTCTCCATGAGCTGTTTTACTGTGTTGCTCCCGACACAGTAAAATTTTCTCCGACACAGTAACGATTCAAATTTAATGCATGAAACACAGTAAACATTTTGCCGACACAGTAAGATCTGTGATAATTAGAAAATCTAAACACACAAATTCTCTCTATATAAGACTTTAATTAAACAATTATATCATCTTTCAATTATTAAAAGTGGAGCACTTAAACACTAGGGCTTCACCTTGCATAATCAATTAATATTATCTCCTCTCACCGGACTTTACGCATGACGGAACAAAGACAAACAATTTGTTTTCGAACTTCCATGTAAGAGGTTTATTGGTAGTTGCAATAAAATACATTGTATTATTTTTTAAAAAAATATTTAAATATGTCTTTTCTATAGAGCCACGGCTCTAGAATTACATGTATTTTAATTAGCACTGTAAGTCAGACATAACATCGTATTGAAGTCATTTAATTGATGTAAATAAAATGCTTAAAATTTTGAACATGTTCTAGGAACTCTTAAAATGTTTTACTGTTCTGAAGTTTCTTTTTTTTGTAATGTGATAACTAGATCAAGAAAACTGATAAATAATCACGGCAAATTTACTTTCAAAAATGTTAAGTAGTACGACTGTATCGGTCAGAATTTCCTCTGCTTTTCAGAACGTGTTTTTACTTTTATCAATATGTACGACCATACCATTTGTGTAACTAATTAGCGACTTTTAAATAAGTGTATTCTTTTGTAATTTTCATAAATAGTGATTTAGTTGCGAATTTCATCGCGAAAATACCGCGAAATTTTAGTTCTTTCCATTAATTCTGCAACACGGTAACATTTCAAATGATGGAGAACCCTGTTTAAAGCAATGGCAACAATTCGTGAAAATGTTGTCTCGCTCATTAAGAATCAATGAATATCTCGCAAAAATAAGATGTCGCGAAAATTAAGTGATCTACAGTATACAGTTGGTGTAACTGGCCGACAGAGAATGTTAACTCCTCTCTGATTGGTACCTGGTTCTATACAGTGGGTGTGACCGGTCGACAGAGAATGTTAACTCCTCTCTGATTGGTACCTGATTCTATAAAGTGGGTGTGACCGGCCGACAGATTATGTTTACTCCTCTCTGATTGGTACCTGGTTCTATACAGTGGGTGTGACCGGCCGACAGAGGATGTTAACTCCTCTCTGATTGGTACCTGGTTCTATACAGTAAGTGTGACCGGTCGACAAAGAATGTTAACTCCTCTCTGATTGGTACCTGGTTCTGTACAGTGGGTGTGACCGGTCGACAGAGAATGTTAACTCCTCTCTGATTGGTACCTGGTTCTATACAGTTGGTGTGACCGGTCGACAGAGAATGTTAGATCCTCTCTAATTGGTACCTTGTTTTTTACACTGGGTGTGACCGGCTGAGAGATTATGTTAACTCCTCTCTGATTGGTACCTGGTTCAACCTCTGAGGTCCGTGTTTGCTTTGCTCCCGAACTGTATGGCTTGAGTTGAGCTTGATAACGTTATCTTTATATTTCATGCAGTAAAATGTGACCGTGATTGCAATATTCTTATATATTAAATCATTTTTACGAGGGTTGTCCAAAAAGTTCGTGGACAATGACGTTTTTGTGAAAATAAATGGTTCTATATAAATCTGTTGTATATCAAAATATTTCTCATGAAAAAAACAAGTCAGAATTATTTAATTTTTATTGATGAAACGTAATATTTTTGTAAAAATCGGGGTCTTTAGAGGTCGCGGATAGTGCGCACGGACCAAGGTTAAAATGAGGTAAACTCTGTTATAAAGAGTTCGGATTAAAATGATTATTTTCTAAATAAAACAAGTCAAAAATTAATAAAAATTTCATGTAACACAAATAAAGAGGTTATTATCATTTTATTTATCTTAAATATCGCTTACTATATAGACAACGAAAATACACAAAGAAAACCTTAGCAAGTACGTGTCGAAACTCAACTGAAAAAGTGACGTCGCCCGTCGGCACGGGACAGCGTCGGTCAAAAAATTAAGTTTTTTAATGGTTGAAACGACGTAAGAGACAAAATATTTGTTAAAACAACTCAAAATTATTGAAATATATTGAATGTATCGATTTAGGATTCGTATATACGATTTTTCAACAGTGTGTACAAATTCAAAGACACTACAAGAATTTTAAAAACAACTGTAAATGGAGATTTCTATTCAAGACGTTGTTATAAATCTAGCGCAGCGTCGGACTGGGCTGTTCAGTTTTGATATACAAACTGTTAATTTAGATGACGCTCGTAAATTTGTGTACATTGTTTTGAATTTTAAGAATTAAATAAATTATAATCCATACTTAAAGATTATTGCTAGCACTTCGAAGTGTATTGCACCTTAAAAAAGAAATGTAGTGTGTGTCCATGAACATGTGTAAAGTCAAAATCCAAATGTTTGACGTTATAATGAAATTAGCGTAACGTCAGACTGGTCCGTACGCACAATCTTCGATCTTTAAAGACCCCGATTTTTACAAAAATATTAAGTTTCATCAATAAAAATTATATCATTCTGACTTATTTTTTCATGAGAAATATTTTGATATACAATAGATGCATATAGAACTATTTATTTTAACAAAAACGTCATTGTCCACGAACTTTTTGGACAACCCTCGTATATCCTTACAAAGATATTTGAAATGCAAAAGTAACTAAAATTAAGTATTTTATACACCCTCCCAGCTTTATAGTATAAAGTATATAGTGATCGGGATGTACGTCCATCTGTACCTCCGTCCGTCTGTACGTACGTCTGTTAAACTTTGGGGTATCCATTTATTAACCGCATCTCCTCTTATACCACTGATTGAAATTTGTATTTTTTGAAGTCATAATATAATTTTTTTACTCATTTAATAACTCCTGAATTGACCTGATGTTTCTGTATATTTATGATTTTGACAAAAAAATGTAGAAATGGAATTGAAGTAAAGGTTGACAGTCACAATATGTGCATGACATGGACTCATATTTAGAGAAATTGGTACCAGTATGAAATGAAATACAAAGATAACGACAAGTATTGTTCACAAAGCTCATTGTCCACTTAAACAATACAAAGATAACGATCAGTATTGAAGCTCATTGTCCACTTAAACAATACAAATCGGGACCAGAGCAAACACTTCACTCCAAAAACATCAGTGATAATTTTTACATGGACTCATATTAGAAGAAATTGGTAGCAGTATGAAACGGAATACGAAGATTACGACCAGTATTGAAGATTACAGTCTCCACTCAAAATATACAAATCGGGAGCAAAGAAATCACTTCACTCCAAAAACATCAGAGGCGGCCATGGATGAGCAAGATTTATTTTGTGACTTCATAATATCGTCATTTACTTCAAACGACAGTTCAACTTTATATTATGGTTCAAAAAATGAAAAAATTGATGGCAAGACATTAAACAAATAAGATACTAGTATGTATTTTTAAGTTTTCAGAGCTCACGGGGTACATGAATACAACACTTAAAGGCTGCATACTTCTAAATGGTATTGTAGTTCAAGAATTCTATTAAAAAAATATTCAATTTTCTATGTAAATGCAGTTGTATATATCTTATTCTGTATTTGTAGATTTTGAAGTAAAAAAATATTTTCCGATACTTATTTACAATAAACATTGCTTGAGAGAAAACTACGTCGTCAAGGTCGTAGCTTGCATTTAAATATAATCATATGTGTACTTATTTCCATTACAAGGCCTCACATTTCAGCTAGTTAGATTTGTGAATGAAAATAGGTTACATCAAATGTTATGGAGAAAAGCTAATGCAATAATTGTTTGAAAATACAATGTTTATCTTCATTTATTTTCTTTTGCAAAAGAATATTCTATCCCATTCTTTTAAGGGAAGTTCAGAATGATATTTAATCTGTTTCATATTCTAGTAATATACTTGAAAAAGATGTTAATGGTAATCTAAAACCCAAGCTTTATCATTAACATAATGCCTTTAACTAATCAAACCTAAAAACTCAAAATATATTGTGTGCATATCGGGAATATGGGACATTGTTGAAATAGTGGTTCTGAGGTCAAGTATAATGTCC
Source organism: Saccostrea cuccullata (assembly GCF_032062105.1). Classification (NCBI taxonomy): domain Eukaryota; kingdom Metazoa; phylum Mollusca; class Bivalvia; order Ostreida; family Ostreidae; genus Saccostrea; species Saccostrea cuccullata. The sequence goes on along the minus strand of NW_026923589.1, from coordinate 177,891 downwards.
GGAGGTCAGTAGCCCTGTTATTTTTACAAAACCACATTCTAAGCAATACACCTAAAAATCAAATCCCTACCTCTAATAGTACTCCGGATATGAAGTGTGACAGAGGGAAAAACAGAAGGATGCCGGAGAAATTAATCCCAAGTATCGCTCTGCTGTGTAAGCGACCAAAAAAATCAGAATAGGAGATAGGAGAAATAGTTTTTGGCACATAAATGACACCATACAAATAAGTTCAACGAATGTAGGACTCCATGTAGAATATTCGACATAATGTGGGTGACATTGGCTATTGTTGTCGTATTACTTACCTTGATATGGAGCCTGACTGGACGACCAAAAGGTCTTCCGCCTGGTCCTACATGTTACCCTATCATCGGCAATGTCGGTCTTTTCAAACCATCAGAGGCATTGAAAGCTCACAGGAGACTGAGGAAAATTTATGGAGACATCTTTACCATAATGATCTTCCATAAACCTATCATATTTGTTCATGGATTCGACAACATCCGGGCATTACTTGTTAAGCATGGCGATATCTTCTCTGATCGACCAAGGATGCTATCCACTGACATTGCAGAAGGAAACGGTAATTTTTTAAGGTTTCATCAAAGGATAAAATGTCCAAAAAATATTTTTATCATGGCTCCAGAACAATATGAGGTATAAAGTAAAAACTTTTAATTGTTTAACCATCATTTCAGAAATAATATATGTTTATTATTTGCATTATAAGTACATTCGGTTTCACATCTTAACATTTTGACATAACGAACTGAAAACAACTTTCCAGAGGTATCGAAGTCCAATTTGCCCTTCATTGATAAACATATATTTTTTTCTTCAATGATGACTTTCATTAAAAGTAGTACGGAATTAATTAGGTGAAATTAAAAAAAAACCATATGCATTTTTTAAGAAATATTGTCGATAGGTATTTTTATTCAGTATTTGTTATCAAATGGTACTTTCTATCCGTCAATTAAGAAATGAATTTAATTTTTTGAAGATTCATTTAAGAAATGAATTTAATTTTTGAAGATTCATGAGGTTATGAACTACGACGCTTCACGCTGGCATATTTCATGAAGTGCATTAACACTTCATGATAAATATACCGGCGTGAAGAGTTGTAGTTCATATACCTCATGAATCTTCAAAAAATTAAATTCATTTCTTATATTTACATTATTTTTCTGATGACTTGCCATAAATTTACGCCGTTCAACTGTCATTTTTAAAACAAAACAGTGTGCACTATATTTTTTTTACCTTTTGACGTCAAGAGCGGTATTATGACGTAACAATGCAGATATTCATGCTTATTCGTGATACATACCTAATGTAGTTCATGAGAAAAAATACTGCATTTTATTTTGTAAAGAAATTTATCGGAAATGTAAATATATGGTTATGAACTACGACCCTTCTGATGACTTGCTATAAATTTACGCTGTTCAACTGTCATTTTCAAATCAAAACAGTGTGCACTTTTTTTAACGTCAAGAGCGGTATTATGACGCAACAATGGAGATATTCATGCTTATTCGTGGTACATACCTAATGTAGTTCATGACAAAAATGAACAGCATTTTTTTTGTAAAGAATTATACGGGAAATTAATTGGAAATGTAAATATTCAATGATATACTTACAAACTATAAAGTTTCAACTTTATAAACAACATTGTAAGCTATTGTTAAAATAACGTTTTGGACATTTTGACCTTTGATGAAACTAGTGATGTCAAAATATTTATTTTACTTAGTCGAACATTCGATGGCATTATTCGAACTATAGTCGACTATTCGGAGCATTTTTTTTTTAAAAAACCCTCATCAATAGCTTTTTCATAAATCAAAAACCCTTTTCGTAAATTTAAGTAAAAAGTAACATCAAATGCCTATACTGTGTGTTACGCACCGATATTCATATGAACCTTAAGTTGGGATAAGATGTAGAAATGAAATAGATTTACACCAGAAATTGACTCTCCAAATTGTATGAATTTCGTAATTCATATTCAAAAATTGCTCTGTACATTCTTTCTAGTACGCTTATAGAATTGTCAGCAGTATTTTTAAAGCTAATTTGAAATAAATTGGAAAATTGGAGGAGATTATTGTTTTAAAATTAGGAGTTTCAAAACTTTACGACTATGCTGTGTTCTTATTGCATAATTTTAACATTCAAAAAGGTAATGAATAATAATGATTAATTTAATTGGTACAAGTCCAATTAATATTTTTCAAAGTCCATTGAAGCGCTGCGTAATTTACTACAATAACAAAAAAAGTCAGTAATTAAGAAATAATTATCGCGGTATGTAATAACCGTTTTCCATCTAAGCAGTGTGGAAAGTTATTTAAGTACCGTGACGGTGTTTAGGCTCTTATTTGTCTGAGGATGGATACTATAACGGATTTGAGGAATGGCGCTTTACAATTTTGAATTGAGAATTCTTTAAGAACTCCTGTTCTGCATCTATTAAATATTCGAATGTCGTTTCAGTATTCGATCGTCGGTCCATTCGACTGATAGTCGAATAGTCGACTACTCGTTGACATCCTTAGATGAAACCATAATTTAAGTATATTTTTCATTTCCCATTCTTGGTATGATCAATGAAAACAGCTTAATTTCAAGTCTTCAAGGTAGGCGATACACAGGGTCAGGGGGCCTATATGATTCATCTGATTATTTTTTTATTTGAAAATTATGTGAAGATTTCGTAAAAAAATTATCAATATTTTTTTCATGCGAATGTCATGTGAATAAGTTTGTATGATATTCATATAATGTTGTTAAAAAAAAAACATTCACCACGTGAAGTTTCCATGCCATAAGTTCTTCTTGTAAAAATCATAACATTCATCGTTTCTTTCTCATGAAATAAATTTATGTGAATTTCATATAAATTTTCTGTGTCACAATGAGCAACTTTTGCCTGTATATGCATAGAACGTTAACAAATCTTTTTGTTATACCTTTAAAAATTTGTTCCTTTACATGTCTTTACGAAAAAAGTCGAACATTTCTAATGTTTTCCTGAGTGGGAATGAAAGAAATTGATGTTTGACCGCTAAGTGAGATGTTGGACCGGTCGATGAGATGCTGGACCGCTTTTTGTTATACCTTTAAAATTTGTTCCTTCACAAGTCTATACGAAAAAAGTAGAGCATTTCTAATGTTTTGTTGAGCGGGAATGAAAAAAAAATGATATTTGACCGCTAAGTGAGATGTTGGACCGGTTGATGAGATGTTGGAACGCTTACGTCACACATTGGGCAGGGCTTTATCTCATCACCATTGGTGTTCAACAGTGACGTACCTGATGTTAAATCACGGAAGATGGTACAAAATACATGTGTGTCAAAAAATTAAAATAAAATGAAAGAAATAACAAAACATTTATTGACTGATTTCTCGGGCAAAATGCGTTTTGTCGACCCTCGAACCAAACTGTCAACCGTCGGCCTAACGTCCTCAGGCAGACAGTTTGATTCTTGGGTCCGATAATACGCATGTTGCCCTCGAACTCAGTCAAAAAAATGTATAATATTGGAATGAATTTGAGATTGGTGTTGACTATACAACAGAAAAAATCCCAAAAGGGAAACTTGATATTTGTAAAATAAAGTTATTTTCTTTCAATTCAATTCCTTTTAATTTCATATTAATTTCCTTATCAATTGATAATAAATGTTACAGCTTAACTTTTCAAAGATATCACATCTTACTTGATTATTTACAATTTTATCAACATTCTTATTAAAGGTACTTGGACACAGATTTGAAGTTAATATTTTCTCATTTTTTCTGTATAATATCATGAATCATATATTTTAATAGCATTTTACACAAAAATTAATTAAAAATCTTATTTTATTTAAAAGTTATTAAAATTTTAAATTTTTTGGCGGGTTTGATTGACACATCCTTGCACTTTCACAAATTTTAACTTTATTCTTAATCCTTAGGTAAAGTGGCAATTTTGATATTTTATAATGAGAAATATTAACTTTTATCAAGAAAAATAATTTTATTCAGTGTAGAAATGTTAGAAAGCAAAACACCTTCACAAGTATCGTCATTCCGAACTAAGAGATGCGTACAGAGTTTAGCAAACGAGCACACTCGTGTTATGTACACAGTTTTTGTAAATAGGGCTCGAGTTCTGTTATTGTTTATATTTAGAATTCACCGGGTGCGTTCAATCGTCACCGTCTGCTTACCACAACTGCATGGACTGACAATATATTGTGTGTTTGTTTTGCTTTCGAATGTGTCTACTCTGAATTTTCTGGATTAGTAGTATTAATAATTTTCATTCATACAAAACGATATTGCCACTTTTCCTAAGGATTAAGAATAAAATTAAATTTGTGAGAGTGCAAGGATATGTCAATCAAACCCGCCAAAAAATTTGAAATTTCAATATCTTTTAAAAGAAATAAGATTTTTAATTAATTTTTGTGTGAAATGCTATTAAAATATATAAGTCGTAATATTATAGAGAAAATAATAACTTCAAATTTGTGTCCAAGTACCTTTAATTACCTGGGCCCTAATTTTTAATTTGTACTTGTCCAGGTGTGATATGGTCATGGGGTCCTTTATGGAAAGAAACAAGATCGTTTTCAGTGATGACATTACGAAAGTTTGGATTTGGGAAACGTTCCATGGAAAGCCAAATCATGGAAGAAGTAGACTGCTTGATAGAGAAATTGGGAAAATCTGAAAACGAGGCTTTTGATATTAAAAATCTACTGAATGCATCCACGGCCAACGTCATTTGTTCGCTTTTATTTGGTAGAAGATTTGATTATGATGATACAAGATTCAAGCATTTAATTGATCTCTTGTCGAGGGCGTTTAGTAGTGTAACCACAGCTTCACCGGTTTATATTTTTCCATCTTTATGCAAATTCAGAATCTTTAACATCGACACAGTTTTAGAAAATATTCGTGCATATAGGGCATTTCTTGATGAAATGATAGAGGAGCATAGACGAAATTTTGACGAAAACCACATCGATGATTTTATTGATGCCTTTCTTCTGGAACAAAAACAAACATCAGATGAATCCAACACTATATTTACAGGTTTGTATTTTAACGTCCCTCTCGTGAATTTTTCACTCATACGGAGACGCCACCACTTACCGGTGGAGAGCTGCAAATTGTGTACAATGCTCGACACTCAGTGCCATTAAGCAGTAAGGGATCTTTTTCGTACCAGCACCTACTGCTACGCCGGGCATCGGTGTATACGGTCTCATCTAAAGGACCGGTCTCCAGGTCCCACTGTGGGATTCGAACCATCGACGTAAGTTATATTTATGGGTAATTCATCATGTATGTCATGATGGAGTTTTGAAGAAGGGATTAAAGGGCATTTAAATGTTAATCCCCATGAAATCACAAAATAAGTGCACTTTAAGTGTATGATTCATTCTGATTAATTAATTATGAACATGTAGTGTTGTATGCAAATATGCATTTGCTTTTTTGTGTTCGTCGATATTGATGTAACAAAGTATTATATATTTAAGTTACACTCTCAGCATAAAGGAAACACAATTTGAAGACATCTTATCTTTGCTTATTTACAATGCTTTGATCTTTGTTTTATTTACTAGCATAAAAATATTTAACATAATATTAGTTTATCTGTTACAACATTATTGACTCTTTAATTATCACAATATTATACATCTTTTTGCAGACAAAAATCTAAACCAAACTTTAGAAGACATAATCCAAGCTGGCACTGAAACCTCTTCCACAACACTCAGATGGGCACTACTTTTCTTGATCCATTATCCGCACTGGCAGAAAAGAATTCAAAAGGAAATTGATTACGTTATCGGTCAAGGTCAGCCTAAAATGGAACATAAGGAACAGCTGCCAACGGTAGAGGCTTTCATGCTGGAGAGTATTCGAGTAGGAAATACCTCCCCCTTAACTGCCCCACGTGCAGCCAAGGAAGACTTCACGTACAAAGGACACCTCTTTCCCAAAGGTACCACAGTACTGTTTCTGTTGGAGTCCGCCTTGATGGACCCAGAAACATTTCCTGAACCTTCAAAGTTTAAACCAGAGCGGTTTTTAGATGACAACGGGAGATGTCGTGAAGACTTAAAAGACAAGTTGATTTCCTTTTCAGTGGGTATGAATTTACAATAAAATATTTCAGTATTGGAAAAAGACCAAGGATTATCAATAATAATTATCATGGTCAGTACGTAAGTTAAAATATGAACTATAAGCAAATATCTAGTAAAATTTAAGAATACATACAAAATTAAACTGCCATTATTTAGAAATCGCTCTTGCACTGATAAAAATCATACCTTATCTTTGTTGTGACAGGGCCAAGAGCGTGCTTAGGAGAAGCCCTCGCAAAAATGGAGCTCTTTCTTTTTTTCGTCCGATTTCTACAGAAGTTTCAGATAAAACCCGAGGATCCCCAGTGTCTGCCTCCTATAGAGGGAAGTCTTGGGATTACTCACACTCCGAATGCCTTTAATCTGAGACTTGTTAAACGTTAAACTGTATTAATCAAACAGTTTTGAGATAAAAACAAGTACCATTGGAAAATTCTAAATATGGTTTGATTCCAGTTTTATGTATTTGATGTGATAGAAAACATTATTTTTCGTATTTTATGATGTCAAAATAAAATGTTTAATTGCAAAAACTAATGTGTTGACCCCATGTTCCTGTATTTTTAATAATCCAAACGGTTAAAATTGATATTGGGAAATTGAAATATGCCTTTGGAGAAGAGGTTGAGAATCACATTTTGTGCAAAACATGTATTCATATATGAAGAAATTGTACCAGTGTGGAAAGAGATATGAAGATAACGAACATTATGAAAAACATCAATAGGCAGTTGACTGATTGAATGGTTGTATTTCCTGACAAGGTCATTCTATCGACCAAACGCTTGCAAAAGGATGACTTCAAAAGAAACTGCTGATATGCATGTTTCGTCAATTTGTTTGTCAAAAGCTTGTTTGTTGTTGGAATGGGCTTATCTAATCAACGGGGAGACAAACTCCAAATACAGGTGATAATAGTAGATTTATCAATAAGTAAAGGAAGTTGATTGAAAATTTGAAGTCAGCACGTTTAGCATGTTAGTTTACCATTAAAGTTTTTTCTGGTAAACTTAAATATCTAAATATGAATCTGATATGTCAGACTCTGTGGTACCTTTTCTTCAAGCTCTTGTATGAATACAAGAATAGGTCTACTAAAACCGGGGTGCAATTAGTTTGTTCGCATATTGAAGTTTAAGGAACTTAAAAGTTTATGACTTAAAAAGAGTCTGCTGGTATCCTTGTTTCATCAACTTGTTTGTCAATAATTTACCTCGTTTTAGAAATTATTCATACGTAGAGCATGTGCTGGCGTATCGAATCAACTGAGATATATAAAAAAATCCGTATGCAGGTGATGAATGTACTAGCTGCAGAAGTGAGAAAAATTGACGGAAGGTTACAGTCATCATAAAGTTTTGATGTTAGAAAACTTTAACATCTTTTGCTGGAAAAATATATAAAATTAAATATACGAGGGCTGTTCAATAAAGAATGCCCTAAACTGTATGACATACAATACAGATATCATATGACATGAAGGTTGACTTTCTCTCATTATTGAATCTTTAATGAATTTATGACAGTTCATGTGACCACTTTTCATCACATAGTTTCATTGTGAGAAGCTGGAAAACAAGAGCTATTCGAGACACTGCATTACAAAATTACAAATGAATGGTAAAGAATAAGTAAACTAGAGTGAAAATAAAAGCTTCATTAAAGCTGCGGTAAAACTTGTTAAGAATCTAGAAGAAATATTCACTGAAATATGCGACATTTACAGCAACCAATGCTTGTTTTATAGACAAATTAGCAGGTGAATTTCAATGATAAAAAATCATATAATGGGCATCACAAATTGGTACCGTCCTTGCCAACAAAGAATTATAACTTATGTACTGTTTGCCAAATTTCAAGAAATAATATTTAATGATGTATGATTGACTTTAACACACATAGCAAATTTGATAGACATCATATCGGGAGTAGTTTACCATGTTTTAAAGAAACATTTGACAGTAAAAAAGCTTGGTACTTAAAGGTCACCCTATATTTTGAAAAATGAGTGGAAACGACAGTGTGTACGAATGTCTTACAATTATTTTAAAATATCAGTAATTGTAGTTATCCGAGTTTGTTTGATATTCAAACAGATAATGGAACTTGAATCTATTGCTTAAAACCCTCAAAACAAAATTTACCATAAGATATTCTTGAAAAAAAAAACACAGGGAAGGTCTGACAAGAGCAAAGCATTGCAAGAGCAAAAAGACAGATTTATGTGCAATTTTCTAAATATTAGTGGTGTTTTTGATCAAATTCGTATTCGGGGAGACAGTTTAATTTTTGGAGGAGTCTAGAAAGCATTTTTTTCTTGCAAAAAAATAGAAAGGTTAATTAGAGGAAGGACCCAGAATCAGTAATCCACTATCGCTCCCTTACTTATGCAGCATTTTACATTCATCACTTGCATACGGAGTTTATATATCTCAGTTGATTCAATACGCAAGAGCATGCTCTGTTGCAACCACTATTGAAATACCGACCACTATTGAAATAATTATATCAATAGTGGTTGAGAGTGCATTTCAAAAGCAAACATAGTTAGTAACCACTATTGAAATACGACCACTATTGAAATAATAATATCAATAGCGGTTGAGAGTGTATTTCAATAACAAACATAGGTTATAACCACTATTGAAATACGACCACTATTGAAATAATTATTTCAATAGTGGGTGAGATTCATTTCAATAACAAACATAGGTTGCAACCACTATTAAAATAATGTTCACTTTTGAAATAAAGATTTCAATATCGATTACATTATGGTTTTATTTTGTAATATTATCAGCAGCTATCAAAATAATTATTCAAATCACTTTTGAAATTATAATTTCAATAACTATCTAAACCTTCATTTAAGGACAGATGTTACAAACAAAATATGGATGCCTGGATTGGTACATATATTTTGGTCTGATTTCATTGAAAATGATGCAAATAATGAATTTCTAGAATATAATGAAATTCTAAACCTTCTGTGATGTCAAAATTTTGCCTCCCTAAAACCATCCTTATTAATTTATACACTTTAATTATTAATCTATATACTTTTCACCCCAAATCCAATTTTTGTGAAATTTTGAATAAGTAATTAAAAATTACTCGGTAAAATTCTTCTTTCAATACTGGTCGTATTTCAATAGTGGTTGAAACCTATGTTATCATATTGAAAAGCACTCTTTCCCACTATTAAATAATTATTTTAATAGTGCTTGTATTTTAATAGTGGTTGAAACCTATGGTAATCAAATTGAAAAGCACTCTTTCCCACTATTAAATAATTATTTCAATAGTGCTTGTATTTCAATAGTGGTTGAAACCTATGGTTATGATATTGAAATGCACTCTCACCCATAATGGAAGTAATTATTTCAATAGTGGTCGTATTTCAATAGTGGTTTATACCTATGTTTGTTATTGAAATGCACTCTCAACCACTATTGATATAATTATTTCAATAGTGGTTACTAACTATGTTTGCAATTGAAATGCACTCTCAACCACTATTGATATAATTATTTCAAAAGTGGTCGTATTTCAATAGTGGTTACTACCTATGTTTGCTATTGAGATGCACTCTCAACCACTATTGATATAATTATTTCAATAGTGGTCGGTATTTCAATAGTGGTTGCAACAGAGCATGCTCTTGCGTATTGAATCAACTGAGATATATAAACTCCGTATGCAAGTGATGAATGTAAAATGCAGTTTCTAAAGAAAATTCGGGTATATTGTTGTTACTCATGTCCGTCTGTCCGTCGGTTTGTCACACTTTTCTTCCCTGAACTCCTCCTACATTTTACACAGTAGCTTAATCATCTTCTGGGAGATGGTTGGTGGGGTCAGGTAGATGTGCAGTAAGGTTTCGGATTTGGATTTTGCCTCGGGGGTCAAATGGGGGTAAAAAAATGACGCTTTTTATGCAAAAAGCCCCATCTTCCCCAAACTCCTCTTAAATTCAACTCAGCAGCCTAATCATCTTTTGGGAGATGGTTGGTGGTGTCATGTAAATGTGTAGTAAGGTTTCTGAATTTTGATTTTGCCCCGGGGGGTCAAATGGGGGTCGAAAAATGACGTTTTTTATGCAAAAAGCCCCGTCTTCCCTGAACTCCTCTTACATTTTATTCAGGAGCCTAATCATCTTTTGGGAGATGGATGACGGGGTCATGTAAATGTGTAGTAAGGTTTTGGAATTTTGATTTTGCCCCAGGATGTCAAATAGGGGTCGAAATTTATGCAAAAGCCCCATCTTCCCTTAAAGACAGAGATTTTAAGCACCGCCTTCAAAAATACCTGGTCTGGGTAGCCCTGTCTATCAAGTGCGTGAAGGTCCATCATTGGATGCTGGAACTTGATTGACAGTTACTGACTGGTCCCTGTGTATACCCTGTACACCTTGATTGGGACTCATGGTCACCTTTTAATTAACTTTTGATCCTTTGATGTTTACTGAACATGGTAAACAGAGTTACTGTATTACTTTGAAATTTTATAAATTGATAATATATGAATTAATTACATCTTTATCATTTGAAAAGAAATAATATAATATGCCTTTTAAAGCCAAAAAAATAAGTTTTAATGCAAAAACTTTTTTTCAAATGAAATTCCTATGTTATTTTTAATATGTTTAATGGTAAAGTGTAAAAGTTATTGATAAAGTTAAGAGCAGCACTGCGTAAAGTAATTAAATAAAAAAAAATTCTAATCATGGGTCACTTACATTTTCCTTTTTTATTCAAATGAGAATTTACAAGCATGTTTCATCATGTTCATAGTGACAAAGCCTTATCTTGGTTAAAATAGACCTATACATTGCAGATATTTTGTGTTGAATGTAATTCACACAGCTCTCTTTTCATTTAATTAATAGATGGGATCCTGGGGATGAATGCATTAAGTCTAATTTGGTTGTTACAAGAGTTGTTTTCTTTAAATTAACACATATAATAACATCTAAAACAATCTTTGTTTAATATTTGAATTCATAGTATGATATCATAGTATTTTTTTTAATAGGTTGGAGTGTTTTTAAACAGTCAAAAATAAATCAATAAAAATTGGAGAAACCTTTTTACTACTAATTTTAGAATTGTCTCAAAATCCCCAAAACAGGTAAAGTTGGACACCTGGGGTATTTCACTGTGTATTAAATCACTTCCTGTGTATAGGAATTAGACGACAGATGACCACAGGTGGACAGCTAGCCCCCAAGGCATTCACACCTGTACAAAATAAGCCCCTCCTTCACCCGTAATTTACCACCCGGTAAAAATCTCTGCCTTTAACTCCTATTTCATTTTAAACAGTGGCCTAATCTTCTTTTTGGAGAGTTCACTCTTTTGAAATTTTGGTAAAACATCAAGGTCAAGGCGTAAAAAATCATAGCATGCTGGGAAACATCTTGTTATGGGTAATGTACACTTAAAATGTGATAGTCGTATCTCTTCTCAATCAAAAGGAAATACAGCATTATTGAAAAGTAAGTTAAACTTCAAGGTCAAGGTCACAGAGTCAAAAAGTCATGATACATTTGGAAAAGTCTTATCACAGGTAATATACATGCATGTACAATTTGAATGCCCTTTCATTTATCTTTCAAAATGATTAATTTAAAACAATTAATTTATTTATGACAGTAGGTCAAACTTCAAGGTCATGGGTAATAAAAATCACAGTGTATTTAGAATGGTTTTGTCCCAGTTAAATACTAATACACATGTTTAATATAAAAGTCCTGTCTCTTTTCATTCAAAATATATGACCATGATGACCAAGGTTAGATTTATTGTGACAGATGGACAGACTGACAAACAAATGAGATTAAATGTCCCCTACCTTTAGCGAAAATGGGGGACAATAAATGTCCTTGCTGTTCTTGAGAAGAAGATTTATGTTGGAAAAAGTCCTCTGCATATTTACATGTAAATTGGTTGAAATTGGCCAGGTGGTTCTTAGGAAGTTAAGAATGTGAAAAGTTTGCAGACAAACAGATGGACGACAGAAAACAGTATGCTTGTAAATAGTTAATCAATAATTCATTCGCAGAGCTTGATATATTTTATAATGCACAACCTTTTCAATTCTTATGATAATTATTTTGAAAATATTTATGTCACCATGTCTGATTCAAGGGAGAACTAGAGATATGACCAGAAGTATTATGTTGAATATAAAATATGTACATGTATATTGTGTTTTTTTAGTAATTTGTTTGTTTGTTGTGACAGCAACTGTTATGGAAGCTTTTGGCAAAGGTTGAAGTTTCTCAAATGTAAGTCAAACTCCAAGGTCAAGGTCAAAGGGTCAAAATTGTTGATATCAAAGGGAAAGTCTTGTCACAAGGAATACACATGTGAAATAAGAGAGAAATCCCTAGTAATTCCTCACCTGTTCAAAAGTTATTGCCAAGGTTAAAGTTAAATCGGGTTCATCTCTAGGGTCAAGGTAAAAAATATTTATACCTGTTGAAAGTTCACAATGATTACACATGTTAAGCATGAAAGTCCTAGCACCAGCTGTTCAAAACTTAAATTAGGCCAAGTTTAAGGTATTTTTCTTGTAAATGTGGGTCAAACTCCAAGGTCAAGAGATCAAGAGGTCAAAATTGGTGGTACCCATTAAAAAGTTTTGCCAAAAGAAATTTACCTATGAAATGTGGAAGTCATGTGTATAGCCCAATCCACTTAAACAGGAAACAAAATACGTATATATAGTCAAATGGAAAAAATTTCTACAATTATGGAGTCATAAGATCAATTGTCATTTCAGGTTACAGGGAGTCAGTGCTAGGGAGATCAGACACCCCCTCCCCCCAAGAATTTACAGTTATTTAAATAAGACTATTTACTGAAGAGAATAAAAATGACTTTGGACACATCCTCCCTCTTAGAAAACAGAGATCTCACCATCATTGTTTTTATTATTATTTTTTTTATTTGCTTCTCAGGAAATCTTGGGCTGAATTTTTTTTTTTACAGAATTGTAACATCCCCCCTTCCGAAAAAAAATTCTGGATCTACGCCTGTAATAGTGTATATATATACTGAATGTCCGCAACGGGAGATAACTTGACAATGTGAAATTTGTCGACTGTGGCATGCCATGATCTTTGACCCTTTTTGAACTTCAACCTAAGCATTTGTATTTATTTATTTTTATGCAATCTATACTAAATCTTGTACTTACCGAATGTCGTAGGTCCTGACAACGAATTCATGAAATATATTCCATATAATCCAATTAAAACACAAATGATTTTAACTGACCACACTGCATCGCCAGCATACATGTGCTAAATAATCTCATATTCAGCAAACCTTTGCTGATTCCGTCGCCTTCATTAGATGAAGTAGGAATCGGCCGAGGTGTGCCGAGTGGTGATATCTAAAAATATGATAATGGGTGACGCAAACCCAATGTGAATGTAGAAATTTTCAATAAGATGTTCACACGTGAAACTGTTTAGTACAAGAACAAATCTCAAACTATCATAATAAACGATGTTTTAACATTGGTCATTTTTTTAAAAAAAATGTGTGTGTGAGAGAGAGAGTGTGTGTGTGTGTGTGTGTGTGTGTGATGGTGAGGGGGGGGGGGAGAGATAGACATTGACAAATTAATTGGGCTGTATTTTCAATGGTTTTTTTTTTCCTAAAATAATATTTTATGTGGTTGAGAAAGTAAATTTAAAAAGTTCCAAATTATGGGCAAAATATTTATCAGAATCTAATTAAGTAATTTGCTTTATTAATTAAATTCTGTTATTTCAAACTGGTAATGAATTAAGTATACAAAATACATCTATGAGGCTCATAGATCATATGGTCACATGAAAATTTTATGCTCAATTTGACGAATACATGTACGGAGATAATCATATAATTATTTTGACTTTTTCCTTGGAAAGTCCAATATGAAGGTGTGAGTATTTAGAGACAAACGCCTTAGTGCGGGTATTTCTGTCTCATGACAGCATCTAGTGGTCGTTATTTCACTAGTGGTTGCAACAATGCTCTACGTATGAACAATTTCTGAAAGGAGGTAAATTATTGACAATCAAGTTGATGAAACAAGAACATCAGCAGTCTCGTTTAAAGTCATCATTTTGTAAGTTCTATGGTCGATACAACGACCTTGTCAGCAAATACAATTTATCATGCAGTCAAATGCTGACTGATGTATTTTCATACTTATTGTTATTCAATTATTTATACACAGAATTGACGACGGATTTTTCTGTTATTTCCTGATCATGATAAGGAGCACACGGCGATACGGTGGGTGTGACCGGTGTCGCATAATATTTGGTCCGCCTCGTTTAAGGTCCGGCCGGACCTAATACGATAACATATTTGGTCTGCCTGGCTCTATAAGAAAAGGTCCGCCCTCGGCCTTTTATACAAATTGTATGCAAGTGGTTCATTCGATATTACCTGATCCCTTCTCTGATGTTTCGGAGGTTCGTGTTTGCTCTGTTCCTATTGTCTGTTGTTTTATGGACTGTTCGTTATCTCCATATCCTCCATATAAATATAATAGCAAGACATTTATCAAATAATGCATAAGATACTAGTATATATTTTCTTCAGTTTTCAGAGCTCTCGGGAAACATTGTATATACATGAATTAATCACTTCACTCAAGCGTACCGGTCACTGGCGTTGTAGTTCAAGAATGCTAATTTTTTTTACATCTAATTTACTATATAAATGCAGTTGTATTTTTCTCATTACGCATTTATATACTCTGAAGGAAAAAATATCTTCCTATACTTATTTACAACAAACAATGTCCGAGAGAAAACTACTTCGTCAAGGTCGTAGATTGCAATTAAAGATAATCATATGTGTACTTTAATATTTCAATTACAAGTATCGCATTTCAGCCAGTCAGCTTTTGAAATCAAAGTACTGAACGTGCTCATGGGAGTTGAACATGGTGTAAAATAAAATCTTTGATCAGGAGATTAAGTGAGTGAACAATATTATTCTTCAAATACAGACAACTGTTTCAGATTTTTTGTGGTGCAGGAATCTTGAGATAGACATTGAGAGACATTAAATAGCAGGAAAAAATGCATGGGCCATAATGCTTGCTTGCCTACATTAGTCCTTTTTTATACCTCCTGCTTGAAAAGTGGGAGGGTATTTATTAATCGGGATGTCCGTCCATCTGTTTGTTACGCTTTAGGTATACCAATCTCTTATCCGCACCTCCTCTTACACCACTGAATGAAATTTTCAAAGAATCTTTATTACATATTGCCGTTGTGCACCTTCTTTTACTTTTTCATCCTATACAGATTTTAGGTTTCCCATTGCAAAACATGGACACTGCCATTATATTCATATTAGAGGCGGTTGATCATTTATATTATTCACTGCTCACAGTAGCTCTAGTTCATCTTCAAATTTGTAATATATTTTTCTTTTGCACCTTTACCCATGTGTTATGAAAATTTCAGTTTCACAGGAATAATATCAATGTTGAAAAATGTGGATTTTCACACAGCATCCTTTTAAGAGCTAACAGGTTTGTTATAGAAAACTTCTCTGTGAATATAAATGTATTTCAATTACACGAACATTATACATGGAGTATATCAGAACTTTTTTTAATATTGCAAAGAAAAAGCAATACTAAATTAAAAACAAATATTTTTAAATGACCAAACATAAAAACAGTGGTATATGTGAGAGTTTGTGCGTACAAATTATCTTGTATGTAAATGAGGTATTCCTTTTATGTAAAAAAGATATACTTCATTTTGTTGTATTTAATCGCGATTCTACGAAAACATCGGTGTCCGTTTTTGGTTTTAACATTTATAACAAAGTACTAGATTGCTTTTTGGCAGGTAATACTGCTGATTAAGTAATAAATACACATGTTTCCTGAAGTTTTTATGCATTGATAAATTCATTTAAACCAAGAAAATGCTCATGAAAAGTAAAAAAGAAATCGCTAAAAATCCAAAATCCGGGACCGTCGGGCGTCGGGAAGACTAGATTTACCGCTTGCCATCAGTATGTAGAGTTGTCGTTCGTTTCTCTTTCAGTGTTTATAGATGATGCTACGCTAAAAATGAGTTCCATTACGAAAAACTTTTGAGATTCTTTATAATTTAGTTTTACTTTGAACGAAATCTAATATTCAAAATAAGATTACTTTATCATTACATTTACTAAATATACTTACATTTCAAATTATAAAAATTAGATAAATTCAGGAGAAAATGACATGAACTATTTGTGGCGGATTTTTATGCATGTTTTCTGTTGACTATCATCGGAGTAAATTGGTCGACACAGTAGCCTCGCTTTCGGCTCTATATAATCAACACAAATTACTGCGCATGTTAAACGCGTGATGACCATGGGAGATTGAACATAGTTCAACTCCCAAAAAATAGGATATAATAAATGTTATGGAGAAGATTTTATGCAATATTTTTTTGTAAAAATAATGTTCATCATTAATATTCTTTTGCAGAAGAATATTCTATATTAATCATTGTAAAGTTTATATTACATTCTTTTAAGGGAAGTTCGGAATAAAATGTAGTCTGTTTCATATTTGGATACAAGTATTTTACTAGAAAAGACGTTTATGGTCATCTAACACCCAAGTTTTATATGATAAACGTGATGATTTTATCTAATTAATCGTCAACTTCCCTTATTCATAGCTGTCTTTCGTATGAAGCTATATACCTTCATCACCTGCATACGGAAAAAACATGCATTTTCTACATAAGTACAATTTCTAAAACGTGGTAATTATTGACAATCAAGTTCCTGAAACAAGAATACCAGCAGTACCCTTTAAAGTCATCATGTTGTTAGTTCTATGGTCAATACAATGCCCTTGCTAACTGAGGTTTCTCATACTAACTGCTGGACCATTATTTACATACTGAATTGTTGACGGATTTTCCCTTTTCTTTCCGATAATGACAAGGAGCACAAGGCGGTTGTGACCGATCAGCAGTAGATGTCCATACGTCCATGGCACCTGATAGCACTTCAGATATTTTTTGGAAGTATGTGTTTGCTCTCCTCCCATGTTTTGTTTCATGGATTTTTGTACTTGAATATTGTTCGTTATCTCAACTTAATACACAACATTCCTCATGGTAAACTAAAGTCTAGGCTTTTTGAGATCATTGACAGCTGCTTTTTTAATAAAAATAGATCTCGTAAATTTAGTTACCTGGTCATTGGTCATTTCCAAAATTATGTTGTTAAAACACATTCCTATTGCACACACAAGTACTCTGAAATTGACATCAAAAAGATGCTTGAGTTTCTGGTTGACAATACCTATGTGGTTTTTTGGAGGCCAGGTCTTCTAACAAACTATTGGAATCCCTATGGGTATCAATTGCGCCCCGTTATTAGTAGACCTATCTTTGTATTCATATGAAGCAGAATTTCTGCAAAATCGTTTTCGTGATCAGAAGAAAACACTTGCTGTGGCCTTCATTTCGACATTTAGATATATCGACGACGTATTGTCAATGAACAAAGGTAATTTCGATTCCTATATGGATACGATATATCTTGGTGAGCTTGAGATAAAAGATGCCAAAGAGTCTAACACTTCTGATTCATAATTGGATATCTTAGTTGAAGAAGATGTTAATGGTATTCTAACAACCAAGCTCTATGATAAACGTGATGACTTTATATGATTATCCTTTTATATGAAACATTCTATTGTTTTGCTGAACGGGAATAAAAAAATGATGTTTGACCACTGAGTGAGATGTTGGACCGGTCGATGAGATGTTGGACTGCTTACGTCATGCATTTTCATTCATTGGTGTTCAACACTGACGGACCCGATATTACATCAGAAAGTACAAAATACATGTATGTAAAAAAAATTAAAATAAAATGAAAATTATAAGTTAACATTTTTGACAGAGTTCTTAACGACTTAACGGTCTGAAGCAGAAAATATGTTTTTCGGCCCGGTCCGACAAAACCCATTTTGCCCTCGAACTCAGCCAGTAAATGTATAATATCGGGATGAATTTGAGACTGGTGTTGGTAACACCACAGAAACAATCCCATATTAAAGGAACTCTTGAGATATGTAAAAAAAAATTTCAATTTAATTCCTCTTACTTCCTAATCATTTGATTATAAAATGAGTTACGGCATGATTATTAAAAGGATATCACATCTTATTTGATCATTTACAAAAAAAACTTTATCATTAACATAATGCCTTTAACTAATCAATCGTCAACTTCCCTTACTTATACAGCATTAATTATTATACTTCTGTTAAAATGTTTCCTATATAAAGTTCAGAAGGCAAAATAACGATCCTGTATAGTCAACAAATTGCAAAGCTTTACCCCGGGGTATAGTTTATGCTATCCACCCTCGGAAAATTTTCATGCAATTTTTGCCGCAAATTTTGATTTCCAGCGATAAATATTTAAACTGATGATGTCATAATGACTACAGTAGCATTGTTACTTCATCAGGATTCAGATTATTCTTGCGGAATTATCTTACTCCAAAAAAATTCAAACCTCAGAAATCATATTATATATATATCAATATAATAAAACGCATATCCACTGGGTGTGAGTGGGATAGCTCTTTTATCTAACCCTTGACAGGAACTATTCCCCCGAGGAATAGTTCTCTGTCGCTGGTTTGATAAAAGAGCTATCCCACTCACACCCAGTGGATAAGTGAATAATGTACCTTCATCACCTGCATACAGGGTTTAAATCAGTCGATTTGCATGAATATGCTCTACGTATGTACAATTTTTAAAATGAGGTAAATTATTGACAAATAATTTGCTTAAAAAAAGAATATCAGCCGTATAATTTAAATCAACAGTCTCATTTCATCATTTCTTAAATCGATACAATGCCCTTGTCAGCAAATACAATTTATCATTGAGTCAAATGCTGACTGTTGTTTCTTATACTGCTTGTTAGGCATTATTTACACACTGAATTGTCAACGAATTTCCCCTTTATTTCCTGATCATGACAAAAAGTACACGGCGGGTTTGACCGATCGGCCGGGGCTCACCACTCCTTTGCACGTGATTGCACCTCAGATTATCCGAGTTTGATCTGCTCCCATTTTTGAACTCGAATATTGTGCGTTATCTTCATATATTTCATTTCAGAAATTTCCAAATTAATGCAAGAGAAAAGAATGAATGTCGATCTTCAGAATAATTTTTTTTAAAAATAATTATCATCTATCTTTAACCGCTAGCATAATTTACATGTTATAACAAGCATTCTAAGAGAATTGAAGAAGCAGTACTTATTCTTTGCCGGTAAGTTTAATCTAGTTCCAATAAAAAAAATTAGAAAGGCTGTAATTTTTCTCATAAATCAATGAAGTGGAACAAAATTTAAACTTGATCTGTAACTCATTAAGATGCACTCACATACCAAAAATTAACTCAATATCTTTAAGCGTCTAGAAAAAATGCATGGAAAACCATGAAAAAATAAAAAGGCCGTATTTTCCTCTGAAATCATTAAAGAGGAACGAAATTCAAACTTGATCTTTATCTTATTGAGATACATTCAAGAAAAAGCAGCCCAACATCTGCAAACATTTACAAAAAAGTACGGAGAACCAAGTTGGACAGACAGAGTAGACAGAGGAACAGACGAACGGATAGTTAGACAGACGTACAGACAGACTCAGACGATACCTATAGTCTCCTTCGGTTTCACCTGTAGGAAACTAAAAAATAACGTGTTACACTCAGAGAAACAATTTGTACAACTTCCCTCCGACAAAATGGTTTTCACACTTGGAACCAATATATCTGGAAACATATGTTATATAAGTTTAAACAAGATTTTACAATGGAATAAAGTTTATTCTCTCTCTCTCTCTCTCTCTCTCTCTCTCTCTCTCTCTCTATATATATATATATATATATATATATATTATGTATATAAATAAAACCCATGGCTAAAGATTTAGATATAAATATATAGAAATAGGTGCATCGCCTGCAATTTACAAAATATAGCATTACCGTTTGGAGTGTTCTTGAAAATATGTCAAAGGTCAATGTCATTTAGACTGCAATAACATTTTTTTTTAACATATCAATTTTATGACAAGTAGTGTAAATGAAGGATATAGAGATTACGAACAGTATTCAATATCAAAGTCCATAAAACAATACAAAATAGGAGCAGAGCAAACATGGACCTCCAAAACATCAGAGGGGTGTCAGGTGACATGGAGGAGTGAGCATCCCCTGCAAACCTAAAACCTCAAAAGATAATGTGTGGCTATCTGGAATATGGGACATTGTTGAAATAGTGGTTCTGAGGTCAAGTATAATATCTGGAGGTTAGTAGCCCTGTTATTTTTAACAAACAACATTGTAACCAATATACCTAAAAATCATATCCCTACCTCTAATACTAGTAGTACTCCGGACATGAAGTATGACAGAGGGAAAGACAGAAGGATGCTGGGTAAAATAATCACAAGTGTCGCTTTACTGTGTAAGCGGCCAAAAAAAAGAAATCAGAATAGGAGATAGGAGAAATATTTTTGACACATAAATGACACCATACAACTAAGTTCAACGAATGTAGGACTCCATGTACACCCCTACATATGTTATTGTGATTTAAATTCAAGACACGTGGTTTAGGTTGATCTATTCAAAGGTTATAGGGTAGAACCGGTTTTATAAATAAAATTGGCAAAAAGGATATTGCTATAGCCTGTTTCTTTTGAAAACTTGTCCTGTAATAAATGTTTCCAAACCTTTCTGAAAGACTTTCATGATTTTCAACTGGCAAAGGGTGGCTAAACGAGGGGGTGTTAAAATAACAATATATCATACTTTTTGTTTTAGTGACCGATTCGCTGGTAAAAAATGTGAATTATCATCTACACTGACAAACCTTTGTTTGCCTTATATGGCTATTGTTATATATGCGCACAGAGAATCTTACCACGAGCAACTGACCAATCGTTGAATGAATAGCAACGTTTACGCCAAATACATGTACATGTTTACATTTTACTTCGAACACGTAGTTCAGGTCAATCTACGATCATGTTAATGGACTGCAAAATAAAAAAAAATGTTCTTACGAAAAAAATACAAAGATAAGAAACTTTGAAATATGTTACTGGCGTTTTTAATTTGTTGTTAAATAGAAAAAAATGTTTAATAAAATGTAGTTTGTGTCTAGTTTAGAACACCAGCGCTTCAAGGGTAAGGAAAACGAACAGCATCTCATGCATTTAAATGTGTTACAGTATTGGATTTATTAATTTATTTAATAAATCTATTATATTTCATGTTTTTAATTTGTACATAAATGTATTGATAAAGAATATATAAAGGTCACCTAGGTAGAACAGGTAGTACCTGTACTTAATTATTATTGCCTTGGGGTATGAAGGTTCTGGTCTTTGGTCTTTGGTTTGAAGTATACATGGTTTTCATTGGTTTGGACATTGTAAGGTTGTGTTTTATTGGTTTACTTGTTTTTCCCTCCAAAAGTTGTTTTGTTATGGTCATTCTTTGTCCAGTCTTTCAGTAGAGAGGGCCATATTTATTGATTTGATAATCAAGACTTTTGACATTTGACTAAGACGATATTTCTCTCTATTAAGGTAAGCTAATATTTATATACTAATTCTAATATGATTTCTAATATTTGATTTAACTGTAAAGTCTGTAATTTTGCCAAAGTTAATTCCATAGCACTTTCACGGTCAGAATCTGATTGAGAGATAGAATTTCTGAGTAACTGTTTTATTGATGCAGATAGTAGTTTTTATTTAAATAAATATGTAGATATTTTTATGATAGGTTTACTTATGTAAACTATGGTAATTTGTAGTTATATGATATGATCTGGACCATGTGAGCCATACTGAGTCAGACACTCTATTGATTGGGAGAGGCTCAATCCCATAGATTGGTATGCAATTATTGTTTTATATATTTTAATATGATTATCCTAAAAGAGTAAAGTCTGTGTAGACGTTATTGTAACATTTAGATCAATATTGTTGTATAAAGGTTTTATGATTTTTCAAAGAGTATAATATTGAAAGGGAGCATTATTCTATTTTATAATGTGTAATTCGTGTGAAGAGTTACCTCCCTTTATGCAGCGTATCTGTTAACCGCAAATTGTAGTAACTATATTGATACGGATATGTTAGAATATTTTATGCTATGTATTTATTATTTGTTATTATAATTTTCAGGGCATTTTCCTTTATCCTGTTTCATATTTTCCATGTGTTCATCTGTATGTGAATAAAAGGAGATGATCGAACCCTGAAACGGACTTTCTTATATCTCATCTATAACTAAGAAACCGTTACAAATGGACAAAACTTTGTTTAAGTTCGTGATCACGTGTTCAGCCAGGGAATTCACCTGGCAATTGTATTCACCGATAGTACAACAAAGGAATTAATACAGACGCAAATCGCTTTTGCAGTGTGACTTTCAGAAGCCTAGACTTCCGCGGTTTATTTAACAAATGAATTGTTTGTCATTATAAGCATGACAATATTTTTAAACATGCTTTTCATTTATCATAAGATTTTTCCTTTTATTTCAAGCGTAAAATTCCTGTAGTATTCGTAGTAACCCACAATGCAATACTCATTCAGCTGATTGGTCAGTTAAAATCATGCTGGTGCCTTATTTGCTAAATTGACGCCAAAAAATATAGTCCCGGTTCCCATGCAAAAAAATATTTGTCCAAAAAGAAATTTTAATTCAGGACTGCAGAAAATTGTATTACAGAGAATACTTAATAAATGTAAGTTTGGATGAATGTAAAAGAGATCGATTGATTGAAGTACATTTCTACATACTAGTATATTATCAGCTGATTTTAGGGTCATGAAAACTGAAACGCAACATAACTTTTCTGTTTACCATGCCTCCACGTGCTAGTCACTTCCTAACCACATTTCCGTGAATAATTTACCCTATCTCGCTGAAGTCTCGCTAACTCTCGCCAGAGCCACTGCCAGAGCTACTCTGAACTCATCGGGTTTTATAATTTGCAGAACACCGAAAAATAAAAGGTTCCGAACACATTAGTAGGGGTGATGTAGAACATTCGACATAATGTGGGTGACATTGGCCATTGTTGTTGTACTACTTTCTTTGATATGGAGCCTGACTGGACGACCGAAAGGACTTCCACCTGGTCCTACATGTTACCCCATCATTGGCAATGTCGGACTCTTCAAACCATCAGAGGCTGTGAAAGCTCACAGGAGACTGAGGAAGATTTATGGAGACATCTATACCATAATGATCTTCCATAAACCTATCATATTCGTACACGGATTCGACAACATTCGGGCGCTACTTGTTAAGCATGGAGATATCTTCTCTGAACGACCAAGATCTCTTGGCACTGATCTTGCAGAAGGAAATGGTAAGTTCTTAAAGTACATATAGAGGCAACGTTAGAGAATCTTTTTATTTGGATTTATTAGGCAATAATAGTTGACAATACCACAGAAAAAATCACCTGCACCATAAGTATCAAAAAATATCTAATCCTATCTGATCATTAAAAGTTTTATCAACATTAATTTTCCTAATTTCTCATCACTTGTCCAGGTATCGTGTGGTCCTCGGGTCCTTTATGGAAAGAAACAAGATCGTTTTCACTGATGACATTACGTAAGTTTGGATTTGGGAGATGTTCTATGGAAAGCCAAATCATGGAAGAAGTAGACTGTTTGATGGAGAAATTAGGAAAATGTGAAAACGAGGCTTTGGATATTAAAAATCTACTGAATGCATCCACGGCCAACGTCATTTGTTCGGTTTTATTCGGTAGAAGATTTGACTATGATGATACAAGATTCAAGCGTTTAATGTATCTTTTGTCGAAATCGTTCAGCAGCGTCACTATAGATTCACCAGTTTTTATTTTCCCTTCTTTACGCAACATCAAGATCTTTAACATTGATCCGGTTTTAGAAAATGTCCGTGCTATAAGGGCATTTCTTGATGAAATAATAGAGGAGCATAGAAGACGTTTTGACGAGAATCACATAGATGATTTTATTGATGCTTATCTTCTGGAACAAAAACAAAGATCAAATAAAATCAACACTATATTTACAGGTAGTTCATCATGTGTGTGTATGATGGGGTTTTGAAAGAGGGATTAAATTCAATTAATTCCTAAATCTTCGTTTCATTTATGCAAATATTATTATAATATAACATAACACATATAAATTAATTTGATCTCATTATATTATATTATATTTTGGGTCCCATTATTGATTGTTTAGGAGGGCTGGATTGTTATAGCCAGTTTAAGACTACTTTACTGATCTCCTTTAAAAGAAAAGCTAAATATAAAATGTACAAAATGATCAATTCTTAAACTACAATGTTTGATACATATCTTTACCAAATGATAGTTGACAGCTTAATATATCATACCTAAAAAAATAATTTCTATCTGACGGTTAATTTTTTGACCCCCCCCCCCCCCCCCGCCTCCTTCATGATCAAAATATTATACATCTTCTTTTACAGCCGAAAATCTGAACCAAATTTTAGAAGATTTCTTTGAAGCTGGCACTGAAACTACTTCCACAACACTCAGATGGGCACTACTTTTCTTGATCCATTATCCGCACTGGCAAAAAAGACTTCAGAAGGAGGTTGATGACGTCATAGGTCAAGGTCAGCCTAAAATGGAACACAGGAAACAGCTGCCAGTGGTAGAGGCGTTCATTCTGGAGACTGTGCGAGTTGGAAATACTACTCCCATAACTGCCCCACGTGCAGTCAAGGAAGACTTCACGTACAAAGGAAACCTCTTTCCCAAAGGTACCATAGTACTGTTTATGTTGGATTCTGCCTTGATGGACCCAGAAACCTTTGCTGAACCTTTAAAGTTTAAACCTGAGAGGTTTTTAGATGACAGTGGAAGGTGTCGTGACGACTTAAAGGACAAGTTGATCTCCTTTTCGTTAGGTATGAATTATGAATGAACTTATTTCAGTATTGGAAAAGGTCATAAATACGCCATAAATAGTCATGATTATGGCTACATTGTAATATGTAAGTTTAAATCTTACAAATCAGAATTGATAACTAGAGTTGAACTGGTAATATCCTTAATGTTACTGTCTATTACATAGAAATCATTCACGCTTTTTTATATATTATGCCTTATAATCTTTGCTCTGACAGGACCAAGGGCTTGTTTAGGAGAAGCCCTCGCCAAAATGGAGCTCTTCCTTTTCTTCGTGAGATTTCTACAGAAGTTTGAGATGAACCCTGAGGATCCTGACTGTCTGCCTTCCTTAGAGGGAATTTGTGGGGTTACTCACACTCCGAATGCCTTTAATCTGAGACTTGTTAAACGTTAAACTGCAATAGTCTGTGAGCTTTGACAGACATACGAGAGCCATTTAAATGCTCTTAATATTGTTTGATACTTTTTTATATCAATATATTTCTGAAATATGTTTGTATTTTATGATGTCATAATTTTTTTACTCATTTAATAACTCCTAAATTGACCTGATGTTTCTGTATATTAATAATCTTGACGGAAAAAATGTAGAAATGGAATTGAAGAAAAGGTTGACAGTCACAATTTGTGCATGACATGGACTCATATTTAGAGAAGCTGGTAGCAGTATGAAACAAAATACAAAGATAGCGACCAGTATTGAAGCTCATTGTCCACTTAAACAATTCGGGACCAGAGCAAACACTTCACTCCAAAAACATCAGAGGCGGCCTTGCAGGAGCAAGAAGATTTATTTTGTGACGTCATAATAACGTAATTTACTTCAAACGACAGTTCAACCTTATACCGTATATCAGGTTTTTTCCGCGTCATGTTTTTTCCGCGAATCAGAACCTAAATCAGTATATTAAATTTACGCGAATCAAATTTTCACTATTTCAAAGTTCCAGTGATAATATTATTTACAATTGTTTAAGCGTATGGAGAAATTGGATGTAATACGTAAAGTCATTAACTTAGAGTTACTAGTTCATACGGGTGAGAAATAGGTCGATCGACCTTAAAAATTCACCTTGTCAATTTCGGAAGACCCGCTCAGCTGATTACACACCTGTGTTTCGTACTAACTCTCAGACCACAGATATTATTTTTTAAGATTTAAACAATCATAGGTCATTTACTGTTCCAAAATGACGAGCAGCTCAGGTATAATTAGTTTAATTAGCTTCTCGCAAGGAACGTGACCCATATAATTAGCTAGCTTGTCAATTAGTAAACAAACAATAAGGGCCTTTACCTATTACCGGTATCTTGCGCTTGTTCTCTGATCCCGATATTTCTACCTTCTACGATATAAGTATTAAGAAATAATTCTACTGCAAGAAGAAAACTTTGTATTAAATAAACGCTGTTCTATTTTCCGCGATTCAGAACTCGTCGCGAACAAAGCGGAAATTGGATACACGCGGAAAAATCCTGATATACGGTATTATCGTTTCAAAATGAAATAAATTGATGACAAGACATTAAACAAATCATGTATACATAAGATACTAGTATGAATTTTTAAGTTTTCAGAGCTCACGGGGTACATGAATAAAGCGCTTCACTCTTACTGGCGTTGTAGTCCAGGAAATCTAAAAAAAAAAATGAAGAAGATTATTTTCAAAGTCAATGTATTTGTACATTTTTCTCATTATGTATTTCTAGATTTTGAAGTAAAAAAAAAATTCATACTTTTATACAAGAAACAATGCTCTAGAGAAAACTACGTCGTCAGGGTCGTAGATTGCATTTAAAGATAATCATATGTGTACTTATTTCCATTACAAGGTATCATATTTCAGCTAGTCAGATTTGTAAAGGAAATAGGTTACATTAAATGTTATGGAGAAGAGTTAATGCTATAATTGTTTGCAAATATAATGTTTATCTTCCTTTTTTTCTTTTGCAAAAGAATATTCTATTTCACTCTTTTAACTCTTTACAACTTACAGACTTACTATGCAACATATATTGAATCCTCGCGTCATAGAAATATTACTTTACCATTTCCCCGCAAGCACTTTATAGCGGGGTACAAATTTCTATAAAGTTTAGCGTAAATAATATTCTGAAATAATATTTTAATTAGAATATAATATCTCTTATTTCATGAGATTCAAGCAGGTATAAAATAGTTGGAATTTGGCAATAAATTGAAGATTTAATGAACTTTTTAAAGTGCGTGAAAATGCGTGATTGCGGGGAAACGGTAAATGCGTGATTTTGCGTTAGAAATAGGAAATGGTATATGCGTTAAAATGCGTGACTGCGGGGAAGGGTGTTAAGGGAAGTTTCATATTTGCATACTAGTAATATATTTGAAAAGGATGTTTATGATAATCTAAACCCAAGCTTTATGATTAACGTGATGAATTTTACTAATCAATCGTCAACTTCCCTTACTTATACGACAATATACCATCATCACCTGCATACAGTGTTTATATCAGTTGATTCGATCTGCAAGAACATGCTCTACGTATGTACAATTTCTAAACGAGGTAAATGATTGACAAACAATTTGCTAAAACAAGAATATTGGCAGTCTCCTTTAAATCAACAGTGTCATTTCACCATTTCGTAAGTCGATATACAATGCCCTTGTCAGAAAATACAATTTATCATTGAGTCAAAAGCTGACTGAACTTTTTATACTTATTGTAAGGCCAGTATTTACACACTGAATTGTCGACGGATTTTCCTTTTATTTCCTGATCATGACAAGGAATACACGGCGGGTTTGACGGATCGGCAAGGGATGCTCACCCCTCCTTTGCACCTGATCGCACCTCAGCTTGTCCGTGTTTGCTCTGCTCCCATTTTGTATTGTTTAATAGAATTTTGAACTTGAATATTGTGCGTTATCACCATATATTTAATATCAGAAATTTCCAAATTAATGCACGAGAAAAGAATGAATGTCTTCAGAATTTCATTTTTTTAAAATAATGATCATTAATCCTTAACCGCTAGCATTATTTACATGTTATAAAAGCACTCTGAGAGAATTGCATAAGCAGTACTAGTCCATACAGGCAAGTGTAACCTGGTCTCAATTAAAGATTAGAAAGGCTGTGATTTTACTCAAAAACAATGAAGTGGAACAAAATTCAAACTTGATCTGTAACTCATAAAGATGAACCCACATACCAAAAATTAGCTCAATATCTGTGTGCGTCTAAAAAAAAATATGTGGAAAACCATGTAAAAATCAAAGAGGCCGTACTTCCCTCTAAAATCATTGATGCGGAACGAAATTCAAACTTGATGTTTATTTTATCAAGATACATTTACATACACAAAAATCACAACATCTGCAAGCAAATACAAAAAAGTGTGGAAAACCAAGTGGGACAGACTGATAAGCAGACAGAGGAACAGACGGACGGATAGTTAGACAGACAAACTCAGAGGATGCCTATAGTCTCCTTCGATTTCACCTGTAGGGAACTAAAAAAAATAACGTGTTACATTCAGAGTAACAATTTGTACAAGTTCCCTCCGACAAAATGGTTTTCACACTTGGAACCAATTTATCCCGAAACATAAACATATGTTCTGTGACTTACAGAAGACTTTATCTGAAAATTGAGACAAATGGAACAAGTTTTACTGTAGTATATATTTAAGGATGTATTCTTCGCATACCAAAACAAGAGGCCCATGGGCCTTATAGGTCACCTGAGCATTATGCAACAACTTTCCAGTGGTTGAATATGATTCATGTTTTAAGCCAGATGCTATGGCATTCATAATTTTGAAAGAGGCACCATTGATCATCATAACAATACACTTAGCAGTTGCTTAGTTTGTTTACTTAATACCCATATGCAGGGTAGGGGAACAAAAAATGCATTTCAACTAATCAGTAATATTTAGAAATAATCAGTAGTGCCCCTACCACACATGAACCTCTAACCCTTAAGCCTTGATATTTGATTAATTCCAAGGAGCAGATTTCAAACCATTCATTCATTTTCAGTATAGCCCCCCCCCGTCTATGTTACCCCTGACCCTAAGGGGCCTTAAAATTCACAATTCTGGAAGATTAGGGCCCTTGTCCGTCATAACTATATAGGTAGTTCATCTGCTAAATACCCTGGAGCAGAAAAGAAAAAATTCAAAGATTTAATGTATTTTCACTATATAAAATTATAATCAATAGAGCCCCGCCCTAACACCAGAACCCCTGACCCTGGGGCCATAAAAGTCACAATTTTGGAAGAGGCATTCTTGCTCATCATAAATATATACTTATTTAGTTTGTTGAATACCCAGGAGCAGAGAAGATTTTTAAAGAATTTCTGCATTTTCTCTGTATAATCAATAGAGCCCTGCCCTAAAAACAGAACCCCTGACCCTAGGGCCATAAAATTCACAATTTTGGAAGAGGCATTCTTGCTCAGCAAAACTATGTGGTGCTTAGTTTGTTCATTTAATACCCAACAGCAGAGAAGATTTTTAAAGAATTAATGTATTTTCACCATGTAATCAATAGAGCCCCGCCCTAGTACTAGCACCCCTGACCCTGGGGCCATAAAATTCACAATTTTGGTAGAGGCACTCTTGCTCATCATAACTATGCACTTACTTAGTTTATTTAATACCCAGGAGCAGAGAAGATTTTCAAAGAATTCATGTATTTTCACTATATATTCAATAGAGCCCCGCCCTAACACCAGAACCCCTGACCCTGGGGCCATAAAATTCACAATTTTGGTAGATTCACTCTTACTTATCATAACTATGCACTTAGTTGGTTTATTTAATACCCAGGAGCAGAGAAGAAGATTTTCAAAGAAACAATGCATTTTCACTACCTACGTGTTTAGCCCCACCCTAGCACTAGAACCCAGGTCTTATTTCATCATTTCGTAAGTCGATACAATGCCCTTTTCAGATTTATCATTGAGTCAAATGCTGACTGATGTTTCTTATACTAATTGTTAGGCCATTATTTACACACTGAATTCTCGACGGATTTTCCCTTTTTTTCCTGATCATGACATAGATCACACGGCGGGATTGACCGATCGGCAGGAGCTCATCCCTCCTTTGCACGGGATTGCACCTCAGATTGTCCGTGTTTGCTCTGCCCCCATTTTGTATTGTTAAAATAATTCTGAACTTAAATATTGTGCGTTATCGCCATATATTTCATTTCAAAAATTTCCAAATTAATGCAAAAGAAAAGAATGAATGTCTTCAGGATTTCATTTTTTAAAAATAATTATCATCTATCCTTAACAGCTATAACAAGCATGCTGAGAGAATTGAATAAGCAGTACTAATCCTCTGCCGGTGTAACGACGAAGTGACCCCCGTAGAATATTGACCGGGGTCATTTTTCTACGTAGAAATATGACCCACTTTTCTGTAAAAATTATGGCCTTGGGGTCATTTTCTCCGTGTTCATTGTAGAAAAATGACATCGAAGAATAATGACCCCTTTTCATTTTTGGATGCAAAAACATTCGTTTTGGTAGGAATGTTCTTGTTAGGCGAATGTATACGGGTAATATCAAGATGCCTTATGCTTTGAAGTGTTATCTCTGAAAGCTTTAATCTTAGATAACGAAATCAAAGCTATACAATACCTTACATTAATAATACAAACTGCTTTATCCCCATTAACAATATTAAAATGTTTTAACTAAAGGATACGCGCATTCATAGGAACGTTTATTACATTTTATACAGTAAGTTTTCACAGTTGTCATTTTAATCTTAAAAAGGTTTTTTTCTAGCTGGTGTCAGAAAAAAAAGTTTCCATAATCAATTAACTGTAAATCTCTTTGATAAATAATTTGCAAAAATCAGAATAATTTTTTCAAAATATTTTTTTCAAAAGTTTTACGTTTTTGATCCCTATTTTTAAATCTGGCGCGAAAAAGGGCGCTAGCTTAGAAAATTAGAATGAAGTTTCAAACTACTCATAAAAAAATAGGGATGATTTAATTTGTAGAAATAAGTACGAAATTAAATTGCCTCTGACCTATGACACAAGGGAAACAATATGTGGTTAGCTCAAAACCTGTAAAATGTCTTTTGTCGTTTGCTAGTGTCAACGAATCCTTAATAAAATGGGGGTTGTAGCATAAAACATGATTAAGTACAAAAAAAGAGTGGGCGTCTATTCAAAAATTGGCACATGTAGTATCGTTTTCCCCGTTCTGCATGTACTTACATGTAATGATTTTAGGAGTTTTTACCAATAGAAAAAAAATCAAATGTTGGATGATGAAAAAGATTTTACTTTAATGATACACTTATGTCCCCGTAAACGAAGTTTCGGGGGTATATTGTTTTTTACCTATCCGTCTGTCTGTTTGTATATTTGTCCGCAAAATTCTTGCCCATATCTTTAGACGGGGTGGGACTATGGCTTTCATATTTTACAGGTGTATTTTTGTGACAAGACCTTTTTCTGTGTACAACCAATTTTGACCTTTTGATATTGACCTTGGAGTTTGATACTCTTTTACCCCAAATTTCCACACTTTTACTTTAGCATTAACATTTGGACGGTATATGCTAGGATTTTATTTTGAAGGAATGGCATGAGAGACTAATAGAGTTCATAAATTTGTCTAAAAAATCTCAGAAGAAAGGGGATGTAACAGCAACCATTGTCAGGTGTCAGCTGTGGGCTAAAAATCGTTGAAAAGGGAAGCATTAATTTTAATTTATAGATATCTCTGAAGGTTGAACTGTTATTCACTCAGGTGTAAATTTTTGCCAGTTTTGGAGGAATTTTTAATATCATTATAAGAACGTTCTCGATGTGTAAGGTATTTCCTATATATACGAGTACATGAAAAAAAATTAGTAATTCATATAAGGTAGTAAAAAATGTGTATTTTAAAGCAGAATGCATAACTCCGCTCCTTCAACTGGCATTGGAATTTCATAAATACATTTATTATAATTTCTGTTGAAAAGTACGCCAGACAATGGCAAGATATGAAAAAAGAAGACATTGACACTTTGTCAGAATGGATAAATATATCAGATCCATGTTTAAGTCGCGTATCAAAAGATTGAGGGGCAATATGAAAACCATCTATCCTTCTGTGTTCAATAATCCAGAAGTGAGAAAAGAATTAGATAGATTACATGATCAGTACGTACTCGTCCCTACGTATACCGACAAAGCAGGTGAAAATATTGTCTTCGTTTTTAAGGCTCATTATAAAAATTGTATTTTAGAAGAACTTGGATTTAATAATACAAGCGGTAATACCACTTATACTCATACTTCCCTCTCTGAGGAAGAGTTCTTTGAAATCATATGTCAGTTTTGAATATATTAATATTCCACTGAGCCAAAATGAATTTGAACTACCCTATATATATATATATATATATATATATATATATATATATATATATATATATATATATATATATATATATATATATATATATATATATATATATATATATATATTGTATTTGGAAACTTCATAAGAACCTTTACAAACAAAGATACATTTCAGGTTCCAGTAAATGTTCAACCAAGCCTCTTTCGATACTCCTCACTAAGGTATTGACAACAGTGAAAGAAAAACTTCAAGCTATTAAGAGTACTGTGCAACAATATATATTCAAGAAGTGGTGTAAGTCAGATGTGGATACTTAAAATTTCCAAAGAACTTTTGGACAATTTGAAATCACAAGATTTAACCAATATCAAAAGCTTAAAAACTTGCGACTTTTCAACTTTATACACAACCATTCCCCACGATAAATTAAATTCCAGACTTTTTGATATCATTGACAGCTGCTTTTTCAGTAAAAATAGAACTACTGTAAACCAACTTTTATTCGCGACGACTTTATTTCGCGATCAACCGGTGGTAAATTAGTTTGCGACGATAAATTTTCGCGATCAAGTCTATTTAGGTTATGTTGTTAATAGACATATAGATTTTAAGAACCGGTTCGCGGCGATAAATATTCGCGATGACGAGACTCTCGCGAACTTCGCGAAAATTTCTCGCACGCGAATAAAAGTTGGTTTACAGTATTTTTATTACCTGGTAATTGGTCATGTGCAAAATCATTTTGTTAAAACACATTCTGATAACATACACAAGAACTCTGAAGTTGGCATCAAAAAGATGCTAGAGTTTCTGATTGAAAAAAATCTATTTGGTTTTTGGAGACCAGGTCTTCAAACAATCTATTGGAATTTCCATGGGTGCCAATTGCGCTCCGTTATTAGCGGGCATATTTTTTTATTCATATGAAGCAGAATTTGTACAAGATCTTATGCGTGAAGAGAAGAAAACACTTGCTGTGGCCTTCAACTCGACATTTAGATATATCGACGACGTATTGTCAATTAACAAAGGTAATTTTCATTCCTACGTCAATACGATATATCCAGGAGAGCTTGAGATAAGAGATACCACAGAGTCTTACACATCTGTTTCACACTTGGATATTTTACTTGAAAAAGTCGTTAATGGTAATTTAACAACCAAGCTATATGATAAACGTGATGACTTTAACTTTTCTTTCGTCAACTCCCCTTACGCAGCAATAAACCTTCATCTCCTGCATACGAAGTGTATATATCTCAGTTGATTCGATACGCAAGAGCCTGATCTACGTATGAAAATTTTCTTAAACGAGGTAAATCACTAACAAGCAAGTTGATGAAACAAAAATATTCGTTTAAAGTCATCATTTCGTAAATTCTATGACCGATACCATGGCCCTGACAGCAAATACAATTTATTATTAATTCAAATGCTGACTGACGTTTTTCTTGCTGATTGTTAGTCCATTATTTTTACATTGAATTGACGACGGATTTTTCAGTTATTTCCCGATCATGACAAGGATCACACGGCGGGTGTGACCGGTCAGCAGGGGATGCTCACTCCTCCATGGCACCTGATCCCACCCCTGATGTTTTGGAGGTCTGTGTTTGCTCTGCTCCTATTTTGTATTGTTTTGTTGACTTTGATATTGAATACTGTTCGTTATCTCCATATCCTTCTTCCATACAGATGAATATGTAAGTTTAAATGTAAGAGCTAAGGGGATTTAATTTATATAATTAAATAACGTTGCTTTTCATGCTTCTATGCTATGTTTTTGGATTTTTAAAAAAAAATTCAAAGTTTATAGTTATGAGAAACATATCATGCCATTTTCGGAGCAAAATCTTTGAATGAAAAAAATAATAAAATTTATGCACCCCAATTAATGAATAAATATTCATTGGGATTCTGCAATCCAAAAATAAAGCCATACCAGATACATTGATAGTGATGCTACTATTAAGATATGCAATCAAATATATGCTAGAAAGGATTAAGATACATAAATCATTTTTTTACGTAGAAAAATGACTCCCTGGTCAATATTCTACAGGGGTCGCTTTTCTTCGTTACACCGGCAAGTGTAATCTAGTTCCAATTAAAAATTAAAAAGGCTGTGATTTTACTCAAATATCAATGAAGTGGAATGAAATTCAGACTTGATCTGTAACTCATAAAGATGCACTCACATACCAAAAATTAGCTCAATCTCTGTAAGTGTCTAGAGAAATGTGTGGAAACCATGAAAAAATAAAAAAATAAAAAAAGGCCGTATTTTCCTCTGAAACGTTGATGCGGAACGAAATTCAAACTTGATTTTTATCTTATCAAGATACATTCACGTTCCAAAAATCACTCAACATCTGCAAGCAATTACAAACAAGAGGCCCAGGGGCCACATCGCTCACCTGAGCAATTGGCTAGGAAAAAGCACATATCAGATCAGAACTGAAAGTTTACTGAGGGGGGAGGGGGCATGAATTTTAACCCCCCAAGGGGGTCATGATTTTAACAAACTTGAATCTACACTACCTAAGATGATTCCCTATAAATATCACTAAGTATGGCTTTAAAGTACTTGAGAAGAAGATTTTAAAAGGTTTCCCTATATATTCCTATGTAAAACTTTGATCGGCCATTTTGGCCCCACCCTACCCCGGGGGTCATGATTTGAACAAACTTCAATCTACACTACCTGAGGATGATTCCACATGAGTTTCATCTTTCCTGGCCCAGTGGTTCTTGAGAAGAAGATTTTTAAAGATTTTTCCTATATATTCCTATGTAAAACTTTGATCGGCCATTTTGGTCCCACCCTACCCTCGGGGGTCATGATTTGAACAAACTTCAATCTACACTACCTGAGGATGATTCCACATGAGTTTCATCTTTCCTGGCCCAGTGGTTCTTGAGAAGAAGATTTTTTGAAAATGCTATTAATTTTTCACTAATTCATAATCATCTCCCCTTGGAAGAGGGAGTGGCCCCTCATTTGAACAAACTTGAATCCCCTTTACCCAAGGATACTTTGTGCCAAGTTTGGTTGAAATTGGCCCAGTGGTTCTAGAGAAGAAGATGAAAATGTGAAAAGTTTACGACGACAACGGACAAATTTTGATCAGAAAAGCTCACTTGAGCCTTCGGCTCAGGTGAGCTAAAAAGTGAGGAAAACAAAGTGGGAGAGACAGAGAAGACAGAGGAACAGACGGACGGATAGTTAGACAGACGGACGGACAGACTCAGAGGATAGCTAAAGTCTCCTTCGATTTCACCTGTAGGGAACTAGAAAATAACGTGTTACATTCAGAGTAACAATTTGTATAACTTCCCTCCGACAAAATGGTTTTCACACTTGGATCCAATGTATCCGGAAACATAAACATATGTTATATAACTTTAAGCAAGATTTTACAAATGGAACATGTTTTATACATGATATATATTTAACAAGGAACCCATCGTAAAGATTTAGATATAAATATGCGTCGCCTGCAATTTACAAAAGCTAGCATTACGGTTTGGAGTGTTCTTGAAAATATGTCAAAGGTCAATGTCATTTAGACTGCGTTACCGATATTTTTCAGCATGTTAATTTTATGACAAGTCATGCAAATGAAGGATATGGAGATTAAAAACAGTATTCAATATCAAATATGTTTATGGGATCAGGTGTCATGGAGGAGTGAGCATCCCCTGCAAACCTAAACATAGGTAATCAGAGATTACAGAGCTCACCTCAACGAATGTTGTCTTTAAGTAAGGCAAAGTCACACAATTAACCAACAAAAAGTGTACATCCAAAAATGCAAAATTTATACAATTTTGATTTGATACTTTGGAATAGATCTATATAAAAACTTCAAACTAGTTCTTCATCATAAGAACGTAATTAAAATCCAGCATCTGAAGCATGTTTGAGAGTTTTTATCCCTTGATGCATCATTTGTGCAAGTTTGGTTTATATAAGCCTTATAGTTTCTTGGTAATAGACCTGCACCCATAACTTTTAAGAGGTCCATGATCTGGAAAATGCATGTCGAATTCAGAATCTGAAGCAAGTCCATTAGTGTGCATCCTAAGATGTATTATCCATGCAAGTTTGCTCAACATAGAGCTCAAAGTTACTTGGAAATGAAACCTGTATAAAAAGCTAACCTTTTCAATAATCCAGAAAATGAAGGTCAGATTCAGCATCCGAAGCCAGCCTAGTAGAATGCACCCTTAGATGTACCACCCATGCAAGTGTGGTCATTATATGGTTCATAGTAACTTGGAAATGAAACCTGCACCAAAAACTTTAACCTGTTCACTCATGCGGAAAATGTAGGTCAGATTCAGCATCCGAAGCTAGTCTGATAGTATGCATCCTAAGATGTACCATCCATGCAAGTTTGGTCATTATAGGGCTCATAGTGTCTTTGAAATGACACCTGCACCAAAAACTTTAACCTGTTCACTCAAAAAATGTAGGTCAGATTCAGCATCCGAAGCAAGTCTGGTAGTATGCATCCTAAGATGTACCATCCATGCAAGTTCATTATAGGGCTCATAGTATGTTTGAAATGACACCTGCACCAAAAACTTTAACCTGTTCACTCAACCGGAAAATGTAGGTCAAATTCAGCATCCGAAGCAAGTCTGGTAGTATGCATCCTTAGATGTATCCTTCATGCAAGTTTGGTCAATATAGGGCTTATAGTTACTCGGAAATGAGACCTACACCAAAAACTGCACCAAAAATGTTAACCTGCTCCAAAAACATTAACCTGGTCATTCTTTTGCTGAAATTACAGCATCTGAAACTTTGACTGGTGCAATGAAACACACAAGAAACATCTTCCATGCATGACTAATCAATATAGGACATAGAAGTACTTAAAAAGAAAACTGCTCCAAAAAACATAACCTTAACCCGGGACGCCGACGCCGACACCGACGCCGAGGGTTATTACATAAGCTCCCCCAACTTCGTTGAGGTGAGCTAAAAACTCAAAATATATTGTGTGCGTATCGGAAATATGGGACATTGTTGAAATAGTGGTTCCGAGAATAATGTCCGGAGGTCAGTAGCCCTGTTACATGTATTTTAAAAAAAACATATTCCAAGCAATACACCCAAAAATCAAATCCCTACCTCTAATAGTACTCCGAACACGAAGTGTGACAGAGGTAAAGACAGAAGGATGCCGGGGAAAATAATCCCAAGTGTCGCTTTACTGTGTAAGCGACCAAAAAAAGAAATCAGAACAGGAGATAGGAGAAATATTTTTTGGCACATAAATGACACCATACAAATAAGTTCAACGAATGTAGGACTCCATGTAGAACATTTGACATAATGTGGGTGACATTGGCCATTGTTGTCGTACTACTATCTTTGATATGGAGCCTGACTGGACGACCAAAAGGACTTCCTCCTGGTCCTACATGTTACCCCATCATCGGCAATGTCGGACTCTTCAAACCATCAGAGGCATTGACAGCTCACAGGAGACTAAGGAAGATTTATGGGGACATCTATACCATAATGATCTTCCATAAACCTATCATTTTTGTAAACGGATTCGACAACATCCGGGCATTACTGGTCAAACATGGTGATATCTTCTCTGAGCGACCAAGGTTGCTTTCCACTGACATTGCAGAAGGAAATGGTAATTTCTTAACTTATGCTTATATCTCATTTCTGATTCTTGGTATGATAGATGAAAATGAAAACAGTTCACTTTCAAGTCTTAGAGGTGAGGCGACACACAGGGTTATGTGGTTTACACGATTTTCATATGCTTATCCTTTTATTTGAAAAGTATGTGTAAATCACGTAGGAATAATATGATTATTTTTTACATGCGAATATGGGGTGAATAAGTTTTTATGATTTTCACGTAATTTTTTAAATAACGTTCACGTGAAGTTTTTATTGCACCATATTTATGCGATAGGTTCTTCATGTAAAATTCATAACTATTTATCGTCGCTTTCTCGTGTAAAGGTTTCACATGAAATCCATGCGAATTTTATATACATTTTATGTGTCACAGTGAGTCCATGCACAGAACGATAACAAATCTTTACATGTACGAGGGTTTATCAAAAAGTTCGTGGACTGAAGCTATTAAATTAGTACTATGTTGTTTGAGCTTACAAAATTTATAAGGAACATAAAACAACAAAAACAAATCAATGTTGAAAATTTAAGCTTGATACGTTCATTATTTCCCAAATTATTATAAAATAAAAAGGACAGTATATGATCACCCGGCACCGTCGCCGCTCAGTTTCATGACGTCCGACAACGTCATTATTTTTCAATGTCCGCTTCTTCTACCTCGTACACATATTTTGATGAGATTCCCTAGAGCTGAGTAAGGACTTCAATCCGTCTTGTTTTTAAGACTTTACAATGCCATGAACAGCAGCTTTCAATGCATATATATTATTGCACATGGATTTATACATTGAAAGAGATCCTCGCTTGATTGTGCCAGCATATTTGATTTTTGGAGTTCAATATAGCAAAAGCACATGATGAACGCCATTATTTGACGTGATAGATTTTTCAAACCTTGACTACAAATTGACATTAAATTTGCATCCCTTTTCTCTCTGAATCTAGTTTTGCATTAAAAAAAAAAACAAGTAATCTGGATGCAAATTATTTCTCCATAGCCAGTTTAAACAATTTCTAGGTGTATACCAGTTTTTTCAGGGGTAAAACTTTATAGAATGTTGGAAAAGGAAACCCCTCCTTTTGCTGTCATTTTCGAGGCAATATTTGTTTGGATAATCCATGTAAAATTTACAAAAAAAATTCATAGAACTTCCAGAATGAGGTAAAAATTCCATATTTTATGGAACAATAGTGTCTCAACATTTACCTGAATTAACGGGATATTGTTCATATCAAAATAATTTATCTTAGTTACAATTAGGTCGAAAAAAACGTCGTTTTTGAGATTGTGGCGCCTGGACATACAATTGCTTAGAAAAACTTTACTTATTTATTTAAAAATAAAATTGATGATTTGTGGTTTATTCTATAGATAGAAAAGATGATGATAGCTAAATATTTCAAAATTCATTGATGTTCCTAAAGCGGTTTTAATTTAATGGCGATGTCCACAAACTTTTTGACAGGCCCTCGCATATTGGGATGAATTTTACACTGGTGTTGACAATACCACAGAAAAAAATCTCAAAGGGAAATCTTGAGATTTGTAAAATAAAGGGGTTTTTTTCAATTTAATTTCCTTATCATCAGTGTATCTTTAAAAACATTTGATAATAAAATGAATTACAGCATAAATATTGAAAGATATCACATCTTATTTGATCATTCACAATTCTATCAACATTCTTATTAATTACCTGGGTCCTAATTTTTAATTTGTACCTGTCCAGGTGTCTTGTGGTCCTCAGGTTCTTTATGGAAAGAAACAAGATCGTTTGCACTGACGACATTACGTAAGTTTGGATTCGGGAGACGTTCCATGGAAAGCCAAATCATGGAAGAAGTAGACTGCTTGATGGGGAAATTGGAAAAATGTGAAAACGAGGCTTTTGATATTAAAAATCTACTGAATGCATCCACGGCCAACGTCATTTGTTCGCTTTTATTTGGTAGAAGATTTGATTATGATGATACAAGATTCAAGCGTTTAATTGATCTCTTGTCGAAGGCGTTCAGTAGCGTTACCACATCCTCACCAGTTTATATTTTCCCATCTCTACGCAAATTCAGGATCTTTAACATCGACACAGTTTTAAAAAATGTTTATGCTTATAGGGCATTTCTTGATGAAATAATAGAGGAGCATAGAAGAAATTTTGACGAGAACCACATCGATGATTTGATTGATGCTTTTCTTCTGGAACAAAAACAGACATCAGATGAAATCAACAGTTTATTTACAGGTTTGTTTGTTTTTTTAACATCCCTCTCGACATTTTTCACTCATATGGAGACGCCATCACTTGCTGGTGGAGAACTGTAAATTTTGTACAATGCTCGTGCCATTGAGCAGTGAGGGATCTTTTTCGTACCAGCGCCTACTGCAACACGGGACCTCCTTTCATACGGTCTCATCCGAAGGACCGGTCTCCACGTCCCTCAGTGGGATTCGAACCCGCGACGTAAGCTTTATTTACAAGTTACAGGTTATTCATCATGAAGGAGTTTGAAGGAGGGATTAAAGGGCATTTAAATGTTAAATCCCATGAGATCATAAGATAAGTGCACCGTTCATTCTGATTAATTATAAACATGTAGTGTTGTGTGCAAATATGCATTTAGGCTTTGCTTTTTTGTGTTTATTGATATTGATATTACAAAGTATTATATATTTACGTTACACCCTCAGCAAAAACGAAACACAGTTTGAAGACATCTTATCTTGGCTTATTTACAATGATTTGATCTTTGTAGCAATTACTAGAATTCAAATATTTAATATAACATTAGTTCATCTGTTGCAACATTATTGATTGTTAATTATCACAATATCATACATCTTTTTTGCAGCCAAAAATCTAAACCAAACTTTAAGAGACATGTTCCAAGCTGGCACTGAAACTTCTTCCACAACACTCAGATGGGCACTACTTTTCTTGATCCATTATCCGCACTGGCAGAAAAGAATTCAAAAGGAAATTGATGACGTAATCGGTCAAGGTCAGCCAAATATGAAACAAAAGGAACAGCTGCCAATGGTAGAGGCATTCATTCTGGAAACTCAGCGACTTGGAAATACTACTCCCATGACGGCTCCACATGCAGCCAAGGAAGACTTCACATACAAAGGACACCTCTTTCCCAAAGGTACCTCGGTACTGTGTCTTTTGGATTCCGCCTTGATGGACCCAGAAACATTTCCCGAACCTTCAAAGTTTAAACCAGAGCGGTTTTTAGATGACAACGGGAGATGTCGTGAAGACTTAAAAGACAAGTTAATTTCATTTTCAGTGGGTATGAATTTACAATAAGATATTACAGTATTGAAAAAGAAAAGGTCCAGAATTATCAATTATACTAATTATCATGGTCAATACGTAAGTCAAAATATAAACTGTAAGAAACCATCAAGTAACATATTAGGAAAAATATGTTTAAAAAATTAAACTGCCAATATCTCTAATAGTTATTATTTAGAAATCGCTCGTGCACTCATAAATATCGTACCTTATCTTTGCTGTGACAGGGCCCAGGGTGTGCTTAGGAGAAGCCCTCGCAAAAATGGAGCTCTTCCTTTTTTTCGTCCGAATTCTACAGAAGTTTGAGATAAAACCCGAGGATCCCGAGTGTCTGCCTTCTTTAGAGGGAAGTTTTGGGATTACACAAACTCCAAATGCCTTTAACCTGAGACTTGTTAAACGTTAAATCGTACTGGTCCAAAAGCTTTGAGATGAATACAAGGACATTTGAAAGTTCTAAATATTGTTTGATTCGAGTTTTATGTATTTGATGTAATAGAAAACATTACAATTTTTCGTATTTTCCCCTGCGAAATGATATTCATGATTTTAAGAACCTTTATGAGTTGTTCATAATTGTTCATGAATGGTTCTTAAAGGATTCTTAACAGGTTCATAAAAGTAGTTCATGAATAAAATTCATGAAAACATTCATAATTCATAGTTCATGAACAAATGATGAACAAATATGAATATTGGTAATTTTCAGTTTAAAGAAAAAAACTTAGTAGTTCAAGGTAATGAATGTTCATGAATTTTCATGAAGACTAAAAATGTAAAAATAATTGTCACAAACGATCGCCAGAAAACACTCATTACTCCCATAATACAACTTTTGCATGCAGATGCAATTGTTGATCAAGTCCCTAATTTAATTAATAACATGCTTTTGTTTTGATTTTGAAAGTACGGGATCAGAGCCGAGTAGGGGAACATAAGGGGTTAAAATCACTACTTTCTACTCTATGTAATTGATAACTTAGATTCTTCAGGGTAATAAAAAAAACTCTGTTATGAACTGTCTAGAAGGGAGATTATAATTAAATTATGATCGTAATTTAAAGAACACTGCATCAATATTGACAGCATTTTGTTCTCATATTGAATTACTAATGTTTCTTCATCATTTAAATTGGCCAGCTATATTAATATTGTGCTTTAAATTATCTCATTTTTTACGACACAACTTTGTTCGACCGAATTTTCTCTATTTGTCAAACTTTTAACAAGTTGTAAGAAAATGAAGTCTAGGAAAAATTTCATAATCTTCGTAAAAACGTATCATAAATTTATTGACAACTAAAAAATTATATCTCTTGTCCGTACTGTACCGTACCATTCTTTCGTCGAAAAGCTTTATATTTTGATGCTGCATGCTGTTATAAAGTCACATTTTTCTGTCCATCGTGTGTAAATGACACAGCACAGGCTACATGGTTGTGAAGAAGCTATGACATGAACCACATTCGTATTTTGTATTCTATTCTCCTATACACTTTCATAGCTCAGGGTACTCAGTTTGAGGGCGAGTAGTGCCAAGAGATATTTGTTGTCCTCTGATATGGAGGCGGCCATACTTGAATACGAAACTATGGCTCTACAGGTATAATGTAAAAAAAAAAATCCAATTCAATAAATGATATAACTTATATTAATTTAAAAAAATCAATTTCAGTGAAAAATCATTCAGATAGTGTTTGTTATTTTTTGTTTAACAAAAATCTTGGCAATTCGAAACTATTTCTTAATTAGCTCTGCATGACACTTTTTAAAAGGCGCAAACTTTGAAACGCACGAGACGTTGGAAAGTGAATCGGTAGAGTGGGAGGATTATTAGCGTAGTCATTCTTTGTCAATCTTTGAAGAAAATAACAAAATACGAAGAAGGAATATCCAGAGGATCAATTTACTTCATAACTGCAGATATTAGTGGTGAGTTACAAAAAATGGAGGCAATCGCTGAATATGTGAGATATTTGTCAAGATGTTACCGTCTATTTGTAAGAGTTCAGTTATGTCCTTTTTAATGAAAATTTTGTCAAACTTTGTTATGAGTAAGGATCCAACCAAATTACGTTACATTTAATAATTAAAGATTGAAACATTCATCCTGTTCACCTATAACATCTTGAACATGGTGGGCAAGGGAAACAGGCTAAACTCCTGCTTGGAATGCTTTAAGATATGGCAGTGCCTATGATGCAGAATTAAATGAAACAAATATGCATGTCTTAAGTTTTCACATTTATGAGCATTTTCAGAAAATATTTGTTCTTGTAGGGAAAAGAGAAGCAGTTCACAGACAATGTTGATGAGTTGAGATCAGAAGATTAAAAAACTCTGGCTGCCAAAAAAAAAAGAATATAAAAAATTCAGGCTCTTGAAGAAAAACAAAAGAAAGGAATGAAAATATTAATCGTAATCGATCAAAGGTTCCAAGTGATGAAATTCTGAAAATTCCACAGGGAAAGCCAATAAGATTTTTTTATTT
Organism: Saccostrea cuccullata; assembly: GCF_032062105.1. Taxonomy (NCBI): domain Eukaryota; kingdom Metazoa; phylum Mollusca; class Bivalvia; order Ostreida; family Ostreidae; genus Saccostrea; species Saccostrea cuccullata. Next base: position 133,845 of record NW_026923589.1, on the reverse strand, counting down.
GACCACCTCTGCTCAAAATCCTTGAAAGTCCTTTTAGCTGATGCCCTAATTGCTGAACACACTTTTCTGCCAGACAGTGAGACTTGGATTAAAAATCATTCCATTTTAGGCATACACTTTGAAATACGCTGAATAGGGAACCCACTCTCCTCTTGACCAAGTAAGGTTAAGGATTCTGCAAAGAGTTGCGTTTGAATTGAAATTTTCCTAATTTATTAGGTATGAACTACATAATTTATTTATTATCGTTATCACTTATCAGAGTTGTTTACTTGAACAAAGATTTTGTTACCATGATTGGAAAACAAAAATTCTGTGAAATCTTTCAAGATGCTATTAAAATATTTTCTTTTACAGTTTTTCATTCTGCATAACTTATTACATTTTTGTTTACTAAAAGCAAGAACATTCATGAATAGTTCATGAACATTCCTGAATAACTTTTACAAATTATTCATGAATAGTTCATGAAAATGCATTAAACCTATTAATATCACTCATGAACTTTTCTTGAAAATTCATGAATATAATTCATGAACTTTTCTTGAAAGTTCAAGAATTATTCTTGATCATTTTGCAGGCATTTAAAAAATCCGAGTTTGTTCATGAACAACAAATAATTCTTGAATATTCTTGAACTTGGTTTTCATGAATAAAATCCATGAAATCATGAGTGTCCAATTTTAACTTCATGGGATCTTCATGAACAATTCATGAGCTGATTCAAGAATATAATTCATGAACTTTTCTTAAAAGTTCAAGAATTATTCTTGATCATTTCGCAGGGGTTATGATGTCACAATATAATTTTTAACTGTAGGTATTCTTTTAAGTTCTATTTCGTTTTTTTCTGGATTATAGATGTAATATTATTCATTGTTTGTTTGTGATGACTTCAACATTTCTATTGCCAACGTCCCTTATGCAGCAATATACCTTCATTACCTGCGTACGGAGTTCATATATCTCAGTCGGTTCGATACGCAAGAGCATGCTCTACGTATGAACAACTTCTTAAACGAGGTAAATTATTGACAAACAACTTGATGAAACAAGAATATCAGCAGTTTCGGTTAAAGTCAGCATTATGTAAGTTCTATGATCGATACAATGATCTTGTCAGCAAATACAATTTATCATTGAGTCAAATGCGTGCTGACTGACGTTTTTCATACTAATCGTTAGTGCATTATTTATAAACAGAATTGACGACGGATTTTTCCGTTATTTCCCGATCATGACAATGAGCGGGAAACGGCGGATGTGACCGGTCAGCAAGGGATGCTTTCTCCTCCATGGCACCTGATCCCACCTCTGATGTTTGCTCTGCTCCTATTTTCTATTGATTTATGGACTTTTGATCTTGAATACTATTTGTTATCTCCATATGTTTCATATTGTTTAAAGTAACTCTCTAGAATTTTTCACTCAGACGGAGACGCCACCACTTGCCGCACTTCAACTTAAAATATGATAGAATACAAGACTGAACATTTTTGTGATTAATAATATTATTTTTATTAACTGTGTCAAACTGTTTGTTGGCATATTGAAGTTTAAGGAACAAAGATTGTTCAAGCAGTATTTTCTTTAGCGAAACAGTGTTTTCAAGAGCCTTGCAATGTCTTTTTAAATTACAAATCCTATATTGCATTCTAGTGTCGAAGGATCCAACTAAGGACTTTCTTTGCGTTTTATAGAAGTTTTAAAACTTTTAAAGGGGCAGATTAAAGATTGATGCGTTTGTGATCTATTTACTTACATAATGTAGTGTATCAAGGAGACGACGTGTATTATAGGTTTATAATAAGAATATATTTTTAAACTCTACTGAAAGAGGTCACAAATAATTTCAAGGTTGTTTGAAAGTCCTAAGTAGCACGCACGTTTTTTTTCGACAATCACGCTACAATGAAGCGCATTGAAGTGGTAAAATTTTCCGCTTGACTAGAACGTTTTGAGCTATCTTTAGAACGATAATTGTCATACAATGAAATGCCCATTTCTTAAGAAAGGAAAAATCGGTCAACTGGTTCATTCGAATACCTGTAGAACAGGCATTCCATAAATATAGTAGCCAATCAAATTGACGGTCAGCATAAACACCGAATAAGCACGTGTTCGACCGATACATGTGTTATGATACCTCCAATATAATTTAAACATGATAAATTCATAATAATGGACAAATTCGTTGCAATACGTGTTTTACAGAAGCGGAAACTCTCTAACTCTCTCTCTTATAACTTTAAAAAATCTGCATATCGGTAAAACTCATGCTGCTTGTCAGGAGGAGTGGGGTGTTATAAACATTACGACGAATAGTTATTATGTCGTCCCGAACGAAGTCGGGGAAGAAATATTGCGATTGTACGCATGTTTTTGTTGTCCAGGCTGTTTATCGGAGATAGATGGGAAAATATTCCTGAAACTTTCCTCAAAGGAGGATCACTGGTTGTAGTTGTGCCATGTGGTCATTCAGTTTCAAAATGGCTACCGTTGCCATGGAAACCTGCAAAAAGCGACGAATTTTGTCTGCGAGTGTTCTCTCTGGTCCCTTGAACATTCGTCATGAAACTTTTTTATTTTAGTGATTAGTATCTGTAGTTGTGCGATTCGCATTTAAAATTTTCAAATAATCGATTATTGCCATGGAAACCAGAGGAAAGTGAAAATTCTTTAACTTTGATTTTTAAATCAAAGTACTGAAAGTACTGATAGGAGTTGATGGTTGTCCAAGCTTAGCTAATGGGTATTGTTATAGTGATACAAAAAAATGAAAGCCTTGCCCGAAATTATCAATAGCTGCCATGGAAATAGGGGAACAGTTCGGGGCGACATACGCTATTGCTTGCAATAGCAGACTCTCTAGTTCTTTTTGCGTTTCTAAAGAAATGGGCGTGTTATTATGATATAATTGACGCTCAAAACATGACTGAAAACGTGTCATCCAAACGGAAAATTTTACCACTTCAATGCGCTTCATTGTAAATATATTTAGCAATGATAAGAATGGAGAAGAAATTGCAGTGGTATATTCTTTGATTTTATGTGGAGATAACGAATAGCATTTAAGCTCAAAAGTCCATTAAATTAAAGAAATCAGGAGCAGAACGAACACAGACCTCTAAAACATCACAGGATACGGTTCTATGGAGGAGTGAACATCTTCTGCTGACTGGTCACACCCACCTTTTGCTCCGCGTCATGATCGGAAAATAACGAAAAATAGTAGACAATTCGGTGTTTAATATGAAAATGTCAGGCAGGATTTGACTCAATAATAGATGTATTCGCTGAGAGGGTCATTGTATCGTCGATAGAACTTAGGAAATTATGACTTAAAACGAGTCTGCTGAAATTCTTGTTTCATCAACTTGTTTGTTAAAAATAATTTAGCTTGTTTTAGAATTTGTTCATACGTAGAGCTTGTGCTGGCGAATCGAATCAACTGAGATATATAAACTCCGTATGCAGGTGATGTTTGTATATATTGCTGCATAAGTAAGAAAAGTTGACGATAGAAAAGTTAATTAAGTCATCATGTTTATCATAAAGTGATGTTACGTAACCATTAACATCTTTTTTTCTAGAAAAATATCTAATGTATGTATCTTTTAAGAAATTGTTCTTAATTGTTTACGGATTTTTCACCGCACAGTAGCTGAGTCAATGGAGCGCTTGCTCCATTATCGGGAGGTCAGGAGTTCGAATAACGGCTGCGACTCGCATAAGTCGATAAAAAATGGGTAGAAACTTTTCCTGTGTCCTGCACTCGGAACTATGAAGTGAAAGTTACGGGTCTTTCGGAAGAGACCCTTAAAACCTAGGCTCGGTTGGCACGATAAAGGTCCCTCAATGCTCAAGTGTCAAGTAAAGATCAAAATTTGAAGCCCTTCACCGGTACATGGTAACGTCTCTACATTCTAGAATGAGAGGTAAAACAACATACAATCAATTTATTATATATATGATTATCAATTAATCTAAGGATTTTTTCTCCCATCTGCCTGTCCACGACAAAGAGTATACAGTGGGTGTGACCGGCCAACAGAGGATGTTAACTCCTCTCTGATTGGTACCTGGATCCACCCCTGAGGCTTTAAGGGTCCTAGTTTGTTTTGCTCCCGAACTGTATTACTTGCGTGGACTTTCGGGCTTGATTACTGTTCGTTATCTTCAAATTCCATGCAGTAAAATTTGACCGTGATGGCAATATTCTTATATAATAAATCATTTTTGTATCAGTACACTGTATAAAAATATTTGATTGATTGATTGATTGTATACTGTTTAAAGTCCCTCTCCAGAATATTTCACTGATATGGAGACGTCACCATTGCCGTTGAAGGGCTGCAATATTTGGCCTATGCTCGGCACTTATGGCCTTTGAGCAGGGAGGGATCTTTATCGTGCCACACCTGCTGTGACACGGGGCCTCGGTTTATACGGTCTCATCCGAAGGACCGCCCCATTTAGTCGCCTTTTACGACAAGCAAGGGGTGCTGAGGACCTATTCTAACCTGGAACCCCACGGGACTAAAGATATTTGAAACACAATGTAAAAGTAACTCAGATCAAGTATTTTTATAAACCCCCCCTTGCTTGAAAAGCACCGTTGATCGATATATCTACGTCCAGCTGTACGTCCCTCCGTCTCTAAGTCCGTCTGTTGCATCTTGGGTCACCCATCTCTTATTCCAAATCTCGGGGGATCTCTTTGAGATTCACCCATCTCTTATCCCCCAACTCCTATTATACCACTGATAAAATTTAATCAAACTTTCACAGAATCTTTGTTACACATTGCAATACGCCAGTTTCGAGATTGTAACTCTCCTACGAAAGAGGCGCAAAAAGTACCCATTTCAGCATGGAGGTGGGACAAGTTGTTTCTGTATACATATTGCATAAATAAATGAACGATATTTATGGCTTTTAAAATTCATTAAATGTTATAGAAATATAATAATGTTGAGCAGTGATGCATTTGATGATTTTATAAAGCTCAATTATGCATATTTATAAATCTACTTTCAATTATACAAGGGTTCTTGAAAACGAAAGAAACGTCGTAGTCTTTATAAAAAGTAACTGATTTTCTTGATTGTACAAACATTTTCTAAATAGTTAGTGGTTTTTTAAAAGTTATAATAAGGAAGAGAATCAATATGTCATTTAGACTGCCGATGTGCAATGATCAGATGTATGTGTACCATATTTTTTAGAGGTCCATATCTCTTTCCTCGTCTGAAATGTCTCACATTCACTGAAAATTTCTTTTTTGTTACGATTTTTTGCTTTAAATAATGATGCCTCTACATTAATTCGGTTATTCTCGAGTTGTAGAGGGTATCATGACAATCATTTAGTTGTGATAATTCAGTTTATCGATGATGCAAATGTATCCAATATATAAATAACTGTCCCACCTGTCTGTTTATGCGGTAACGAAACTCCCCTCCTCAACGAAAGAGCGCAGCAAGGGAGATAATCTCGAAACTTGCGTATTGAAGGGTCCTAGCTCCTACACCACTGGTTAAATTTTTTTGATACTTTCACAGATTCTTTATTACTGCCATTGTGCACTTCCTATTTTACTTTTTGATCTGACACTTATTCCGGGTCTTCCAGAGCAAAACATGGACCTCTCCATTATAATCATATTGGAGGCGGGCTAAATTTAGTGAGCTCAGTGCTCACAGTACCATTGGTACGTATTGCAAGACAACGTAATATGTAGAACGACGTTTTCAAATTATCATTTACTCAATATTCGTACTTTTATAAAGTGTTGCAAACATCATGCACTCGCGATTCATTTTTTTTCTAATGCTGTTTTTGTACACAAGGAGAGTTCAAGGTAACGATATCCATAATAACACAAGCTCTGCACTCTTTGATCTGTTTTGGTTTCCCCGACACATTTAAATTTCTACGTCAGAGAGATTTCATCAGCCAATGAGAGCGGAGATCTGAAGATTCTTTTATATTTTTTTTTTTCTGAACTCCAACACATTAACAATACTCAATGCGGTAAGCTGTCAGTTTATAGTATATTATTCAACTATGATGCTAAGAAACTGGAAATCCAACCATACTTGTGTTTTCCACTTCAAAAGAATTTATTTTCTTATCTTTCCAAGTTAAGAATAAGTGCACATAAGTTGTACGTAGAAACAGGTAGATACTGTAATCCTGTCATTCCTAGAGAAAATAGATTTTGTTTCCGATGTAAAACTATTGTTGAAGATGAAAAACACTTTTTATTTGATTGTCATGTGTATAAAAATGTCAGAAAAAAGTATTCGAGGTTACTAGATGTTAATAACTTTTCTTGTTTGCTTAATCCACATAACTTTGTATCTACGAAACAAATCTGTCTATATATAAGAGACTGTTTTGATGTTAGAAACAAGCTTACAATAGTTTAATATTTTGCAATACATGTATATGGCTAACAACACATTTCTGTATATAAATATGTGCTTTAGTGCCAATAAAGAATTGAATTGAATTGAAATAGTCTCTATATTTCTAGTCTTTGTCTCCTATATGAATGTCACATCCATAGTCTCATACCATGTAGTGTTTGTGTGTGTGCGGGGGGGGGGGGGGGGGGGGGGTCAGACCACTTGCGTGACCTAATCTAACCAGTTTTCTTGATCAACTTTACTTGTACATGCAAATCCTAGCTATATGAAGCATTTGTCTGCATTCATTAGTACAACCCTTACTCCCTCATTCTTTATGACGGAATAAATGTTAATTATTTGCCTTTACAATCACCTAAAAAGAACTATGAAAAGGACCCCTTCTCGAGTACCATAAGAGTCAACATGGAAAACGAGCTATTTCTCGCCGAAATTTGCCAGTAGGCCAATAGACAAACGCGTGCTTTTTATCGATTGTTCATTTTTATCACAAAGAAAAGTGTAAGCTGAGTGAGAAACTAGAACGTCCATTTAAATGACGAATATAAGCAAGGTTTGCATCGTTTTTGCAAATATTGCAATGTTTGGTTTATAGATAGTGGAATCATATCTCTAATGAAGGGTGCACGGTGAATATAAAGGTCTTTACAAATCATCGAGATTGGAATCATAAATATAAACTCGATTAGTCTTTTTGCACTATGTGGATTACTGTGGCCATTATTGTTGTGTTGGTCTGTTTGATTGGTGGACTTTCCAAACGACCTAGAGGTCTTCCACCAGGTCCGACAAGTTATCCGTTCATCGGCAATGTAGGACTCTTCAAACCATCCGACGCCCCGAAAGCTCACAGAAAATTAAGGAAGATTTATGGAGACATTTACTCTTTAATGCTATTCTACAAACCTATGATAATTGTCCATGGATATCATCATATCAGGGAACTTCTGGCAAAACATGGCGATGTGTTTTCAGAGCGACCAAAAGTCCTTCCATCCGTTGCCCTTGCTAAAGGAAAAGGTTTGTTTACAATACAAAATGTACAAATCTAACCAGAAAGCAGTTACCATAGTAACCAAACAATTCATTTATACATGTATAATAAACAATATAATTAAGACATTATTGAATGTGGTCACTGATTTTATACCTTTCTTCGTAGGACTGATTTGGTCCTCGGGTCCTTTATGGAAAGAACAAAGAACGTTTGCACTGACAACGATGAGAAAGTTCGGATTCGGGAAACGTTGCTTGGAAAGCCAAATCATCGAAGAAGTAGATTGCTGCATGGATGAACTAGAAAAATATGGACAAGAGGCTTTTGACATTCAAAGTTTGCTGAACACCACAGTTTCAAACGTCATTTGTTCACTTTTATTCGGTAAAAGATTTGATTATGAAGATGAGAAATTCCAGCGATTGATTTATCTGCTGAATGAACTGTTCTCTACTGTCAATGCCTCCTCAATCGGATTTCTTTTTCCTTGGGTACGCCATTTTCAAATGAGTAACACTCGCAAGATTATGAAGAGCATCGACGGTTTGACTGCATTTGTAAATGAAATGGTAAAGGAGCACAGGAAAAATTTTGATGAGAACAACATCAACGATTTCATCGATGCTTTCCTTTTGGAACAAAGTCAAAAAGGAAATGAGATAAACTCAACATTCACAGGTAATATTAAAAGAATATCCGCCCCTGTCTACCCAAATTAACGTTATTAAATCTATGTGAATTACACATGTTATTACACATGTATTACCTAATGTATCGAATGTTGTATTACTTCCCATTCGAGAATTTTTCACTCATCTACATACGTGAAGGGTTTTAAATTAGGACCTTTATTGTAGAGTCCTTTTTTAGCGAGAACTTTTATCTGAAAATGGCTCTTTAACGTCAAATCTCGCGAACAACAATTCGCGAGTGGAGGGTTTTACGTTGAATTCAGCACCACAAAAAATGAAATCGAGTAATTTTATTTTGCGATCGAGCTTTCCTGCTAAATTACGCAATAATTAATTTCTCGCATATATTTAGGAATCTACAGGACCCGGGACCATTGAAAATCAATTTGGGATGGATCCAACGGCTATCGGGACCTACATCTTAAAGGTCTTATCCAAAACCGTAGATGTTACTTTTAAAAATGGGTGCTTGTCAACGGAACAGTAGTATACATAAATTTGCGTCTTAGGTTGGAAATCTTTGCATTTTTGCGCTGAATTCAATTATATATATAATGAAAAAGGTGAATATGACGCACATTGACCGATCTCAAATTCCACTGACTCGCCCGCGTGGCGCAATCGTGAGAACATCTGCTCTAGAGACGCGAAGTAAAGAGTTTATCCTTACGTCGCGGGTGTGAGTCCCACTATGGAACGTGGAGACAGGTCCTTTGGATGAGAACGCAAAAACCAAGTTCCTTTGTCCGGTAGGTGCTGACACGAAAAAGATCCCTCAATGCTCTATGACCATAAGTGCCGAATATAGGACAAAATTTGCAGCTCTTCATTGGCAAATGGTGGTGTCTCCATGTGAGTAAAAATATCTCGAGAGGGACGTTAAACAACATACAGATAAAGTCCATTGAAACAGTACAAATTTATGAATACCTGGTATAAAAGGAGATCTGGCGCCCGGCTTACATTTGCTTTATGAAAAATATTAGTTTTAGTATCCATGGGAAAGATTGATTGATTGATTGATTGATTGATTGATTGTTGTTTAACGTCCCTCTCGAGAATTTCTCACTCATATGGTGAAGCCACCACTTGCCGATGAAGAGCTACAAATCTTGTCCTTTACTAGGCACTCAGGGACATTGAGCAGTGTATGATCTTTTTCGTGCCAACATTGACCTACTGGGACACGGGGCCTCGGTTTATACTGTCTCATCCGAAGGACCGGTCTCCATGACCCACAATTGGATTCGAACCCGCGAAGTAAGGATCAACTCCTTATTTTGCGACTTTAGAGCAGACGCACTAACCACTTCGCCACGCGGGGGACGGTATGGATAAGAAGAACAAAGGTGGTTAAATCGAAAAAGGACCTTAGATTCTGTTTTCCATATACCGAGTCGAAGTTTTAGATGACGATCTAGGCGCGTCTATAGTGCAGTTTGTTATACTAAGTTACTAAGTATGTAATGTTATCTAATATTTTCACAATGACTTTAACTTTTACAGATGCACAACTTGTCGTCAGTGTTTCTTTGGTGCTGGCACTGAGACTACTTCAACAACACTCAGATGGGCGCTTCTGTACTTGATCCATTATCCACAATGGCAAAAAATCCTCCAGAAGGACATTGATGACGTCATCGGTCAAGGTCAGCCTAAGATGGAACACAGAGACAAACTACCCAAGGTGGAGGCGTTCATTTTGGAAATTCAGCGTCTGGCAAACATCGTTCCCATGAACGTACCACATGCTGCTAGCGAGAATTTCGTGTACGAGGGGCATCTCTTCCCCAAAGGAGTCCTTGTATTTTGTGTTTTAGAGTTTTAGATTCTGTTTTGTCGGATCCTGAAAATTTCCCTGAGCCTTCAAAGTTTAAACCAGAGAGATTTTTAGACGACAGTGGAAAATGTCAAGGAGAACAGAAAAATAAGCTGATCCCGTTTTCAATAGGTACAGAATAGGTTTTTCAATAAAGTAAAAAAGACTACAAGACGATTTGAAAAAAATCATTTTACATATTATTTATAGGGGAGGGATGTCTGAATATTTGAAAATTAGTTTCATATACATAATCAAATATATCCTTAAATTTTCTTCTACAGGACGCAGGGTGTGTTTGGGAGAATCGCTTGCAAAAATGGAGCTTTTCCTCTTCTTCACCAGATTTCTGCAGAAGTTTGAGATAAAACCAGAGGATCCCGAGTGTTTGCCTTCTCTGGAGGGATCGTTGGGAATAACGCACTTGCCACCAAACTTTAAAATGAGGCTTTCTAAACGTTAGAAACTTCACATTTTTCCTTACATATTTAAAAGCCTTATGGAAAGGCTTTGTAATTACAGTTTTAACATTCTACTGTAGAAGTGTATTTATCCTAAATTATCTGAAATAATGTAGCCCTCTCCTTTTTTCATTTTGGGAGAGGGCTACAACTCCTTAGGATCTCCGTACTGGTCCAAGTATGGGAATGATTCATTCACATATTGTACATAACCCTCTCAAGAAAATATCAGATTAAAAAAATCGGAGAGGGCTGCATTATTGCAGCTGATCCAAAATTTGTCAGCAAAACAGTTGTTGTATGGAAACGTATACGAATATTCTACAATTTCTCCTCAATATAAAGTCTGTACTTGTAGGTCTCCCTTGTACGTAAGTGCCATAGCTATAAAAATAGCATGAGTTTCCGGGGGGGGGGGGGCGTATTTATTGCTGTTTTAAAGTTTCAAGTCCCAACTGCTACTTTTCTCTTCCTTTGTTTTAAGTATAAACTTAGTCTTTTGTTTATAACATGTCAAAAACTTAATTATGTTTATAAAAAGAGCTATTCATTGTATCTCTCTATGTTTATGATTTTATAGTATAATGTATATTTAGACAATGACATCGTTGTATTGCAGAGGTTAATAGGTTTAGAAATAATGTTTTAAGGTCCATTTTTGCCGTTTTTTTGCACTCCTCCATGGCACCTGATCCCACCTCTGATGTTTTGGAGGTCCGTGTTTGCGCTGCTCCTATTTTGTATTGTTATATGGACTTTGATATTGAGTTTTGTTTGTTATCTCCATATATATCCCTCATTCAATAAACTTTCAATCTTGGAAACTATTCGTTATCGTCATATCTCACTCAAAACAATGAGAGCGTGCACGTTGTGGGATTATACTCATATAACATCATATTTTGCATCATTTGCAATTTTTTTGTTGTATCATTTACCAATTAAGATATTTGAAATGTAATGAAAAAGTAATTAACATTACATTAACATTTTTTTTTTCAGTGTAATTTATTATATTTATATACAATTTCAAATACGTGAAAAATAACCAATTAAAAATTTTATGATTTTATGATTCTATGATTTTACTACTAGTATGTTTAATTGATTTGGTTCTTGTGTACATAAATATGCAATTAAGTAAATAACAAGAGGCCCATGGGCCACAAAGCTCACCAGAGTAGCTTTGACCCTGCTGTTCTTCACCAGAATTCCAGTATATGATACTTATTGTGACCCCATACTACCACAGGCGGTCATGAATTGAACAATTTAGAATCAACACTAACTCTAGGAAGCTTCCACATAAGTTTTCAATTTTTCTACCCAAGAGGTGCTTGAGAAGATTTTTAAAAATATTTTTTCTGTATGTTTCAATGTAAAGCTTTGATTTCCTATTGTGGCGTACCCTACCCCGCGGATCAGGATTTGAAAAATTTATAATCTAAACTATCCCAGGATGCTTCCACATAGTTTCAGCTTTTCTGGCCCAGAGGATATATTGATTAAATAAATTTATAGACTTTTAATGACCCGCCCTTTTTGTATTTTCTTGATTATCTCCCCTTGAAAGGGTGCGTGGCCCTATAATTATTTAGTTAATTTTATAATTTCCTATTACCCAAGGATGATTTGTGGCAAGTTAGGTGAAAATTGGCCCAACAGTTCTTGAGAAGAAGATGAAAATGTGAAATTATTTGCTATCTGTAAGAATTAAAATAGATCCCTTTATTTGATAATTGGTATGGCAGTATAAGTATTGAAAACGGATTCTGTAGCCTTTTAAAAAAAATCATCATTTATCAATGTCATACTTTTATTATTTGTTTTAAAAAAAAATTAAATTATTTTTTTTCCAATGCAGTGGCTGTAAGCAAGGAGAGTTCCTATATTTACAGATCTGTTTTGGTTTCCCCGACACATTTACGTCAGCGAGAATTTTTATCAGCCAATGAGCGATGCAAGCAGAGGGCTCTCAACCTGTCTACTGGTGTATCGTGATGGACGGTCCACCAATTTTCCTGACCATGCAAATCCAAGTTATTATATGAAAAAAATACTGTGTTGAAAAGTGGCCCCTTTAATTTTTATTTTTCGGAATCATTGTTAATTATTTGCCTTTGCAATTCTCCGTATTTATAACAAGAACAGTTTATGACAACATGCTGTCGCGACTAGTCGAGATAATGCCCTTAGGTTAGCCATTAATGAAATAAACAAAATCCAGGCGCGTGCTTTCTATCGTCTGCTTAACTGCAAGCCGGGTGATAAACTAGAACGTCCATTTTACATTTTAAATGACGCAGAAAACAAGGTCGGAGATCGTTTGTAAAGGATTATTTAATGGAATTCATCCTAGTTGAAAACTGCAAGCCAATTGATAAAATGAAACGCTGATTTAAGTGACCCATATAGCAAGATCGGGCATCGTTTGCAAATATTGCAGATTTAAGGTCAAGTTAATGGAATCATTTCTTTTATCAAAGGTACGTGTGAAGTGAATATAGAGGTACAGTTCATCGAAATTGGAAAAACATATTTTTTGTAAAAGTCTTCCTGCACCATGTGGATTACTGTGGCCATTATTGTTGTGTTGGTCTGTTTAATTTGCAGTCTTTCCAAACGACCTAAAGGTATTCCACCAGGTCCGACGACCATTCAAATGTTGTCTTCCTCCAGGCTCACAGAAAGTTAAGGAAGATCTATGGAGACATTTATTCCTTGATGTTATTTTACAAACCTATGATAATTGTCCATGGATATCACCATATAAGGGAACTTCTGGCAAAGCATGGCGATGTGTTTTCAGAGCGACCAAAAGTTCTTCCATCCGTTGCCCTTGCTAAAGGAAAAGGTTTGTTTGCTGCATATAACAGAAAATTAAGGAAGATTTATGGCTATACCTACCATGACACTCGTTTTACTCTTTAATGCTATTCTACAAAATAACCATGCCCCACTACCTCCTTCCCTTTTATGATAATTGTCCATGTTTCAGCTTTCCTATCATCATTTTTAAAGATTTGTTCTACATATTTCTATGTAAAATTTGGATTCCCTATTTTGGCCCCGTCCTAACAATTTAATATCTGGCAAAACATGCTTCCATGTGTTTTCAGAGAGACCCCACCCTATTTTTGTCTTTTCTTGATTATCTCCCCTTGTAAGGAGACTTGGCCCGTCATTTTCAATTTAAACTCCCCTTCAACCGTTGCCATTGCAAAAGGAAAAGGTTTGTTTGCAGCATATAATGTAAAAATCAAACAAAAGTTATCAAAGTTACCATAGAAACCAGACAATTACGTATTTTAAACTGGATAATCAGGATTGAATTGAATATGGTCACCGTTTTTGTAAATTTTTTGTAGGATTGGTATGGTCCTCGGGTCCCTTATGGAAAGAACAAAGAACGTTTGCACTGACAACGATGCGTAAGTTCGGATTCGGGAAACGTTGCTTGGAAAGCCAGATCATAGAAGAAGTAGACTGCTTAATGGATGAACTAGAAAAATATGGACAAGAGGCTTTTGACATTCAAAGTATGCTGAATACCACAGTTTCAAACGTTATTTGTTCACTTTTATTCGGTAAAAGATTTAATTATGAAGATAAAAAATTCAAGCGATTGATTTATTTACTCAATGAACTGTTCTCGACTGCCAATGCTTCTTCAATCGGATTTCTTTTTCCTTGGGTGCGCCATTTTCAAATTAGTAGCACTCGGAAGATAATGAAGGACATTGATGCTTTGACTGCGTTTGTAACTGAAATGATAGAAGAGCACAGGAAAAATTTTGATGAGAACAACATCAACGATTTCGTCGACGCTTTCCTTCTGGAACAAAGTCAAAAAGAAAATGAGATAAACTCGACATTCACAGGTAATATTCATAAGAGTCTTCCTGTTTCCCTAAATTATCATTATGGAACCTATTTGTATTGCACTGGTATTGATATGGAGGATACCTTAATTCTAAGATGATTTATTATTTTAAATTGTCTGTTAAGGAAAGAAAAATCAATGTCCTTAGAAAAACTGGACTTCAGTCAGGGGCAGTGAAATTTTTTCATGAGCAAGATGAACATGGTAAAGGTTAAAGTTTCTCAAATGCAAGTTAAATTCCAAGATATCAAAAATTATCCTCAGATTCAATGGAATTGAATGCGTAATGAATATTATAGTGAATACTCAGTGTAGTTAGAACTAATTTTCATCTTTGTACAAAAATTAAGGCCAAGGTTAATGTTTTTCACCTTTTCCTGCCAAAATCAATTATCTCCCTTTGATTTTACTAAATGAAAATTAATTTTAAAAAAATCTGTCTGGTAAAAAACTTATTTCTAATTGTCTCTCTATTCCCAATGATCAAATACATCTTTCCACCACAGCATATTGTGATATTTGAAGTATTTATATTTTTATCTTAAAAAACTTCCTTCCTTCCATAGACTTCAATGCAATCTTCAATAATTAATTTCTGCATAGGTAATAAAATTTTTGAAAATTTCTCTTGTTAATCCTTTTCTACTTTAAAATGCTTTAAAATAATATCAGGATATTTTACAAACAATTGATATTTAAAAAATTAGAATTGTTGGTACATGTATCTAAAGGAAGATCTTGTAACAATTCCAAGATATCAAAAATGTTGTTTCCTGAAGAAAGGACTTGTCTTAATGAATATACCAGTGAATTATGAAATTTATCAAACTCCAAGGTCACAGTTCACAAGTTATCATGGCAAAGATTTAAGTTTCATTTTTGTAAGAGTTTGTCAAACTACAAGATCAAGGTCAGAGTCAAAATCAATTATACTCATTGGAAGGACTTGTCACAAGAAATACACATGTGAAATATAAAAGCCCTAGCACCAACTGTTTAAAGATTATGGGCATAGATAATTTTCTTAAATAATAGGTCAAAATCCAACGTCCAAGTCAAAAGATCAAAATTGTTGGTATATAAAGGTAAATATATAATGACAGATCTCATTATTCTGTACAACAGAACAAAATGAATGAGCATAAACAAAGGAAATTCAAGAAAAGGGATCAGGCGGCTATAGCTTACATTTGCTTATATGAAAAATGTTAGTATTTGTATGGACATATTTTGGAAGAATGTTTCGTTTGAAATTTAAGTGAATTCACTAGTTGAAACTTAGCTTGTATGTTTTCCATCACTATCGAAACTGTTATAGGATCATCTCAGTTCGTCTATAACACAGTACGTTATATATACAAAAAATGTATCAATTTCGAATAACTTCACAATGACCTTCACTTTTGATAGATGAACAGCTTGTCACCAGTGTACGAGATTTCTTTGGTGCTGGCACTGAGACTACTTCTACGACACTCAGATGGGCGCTTCTGTACTTGATCCATTATCCACAATGGCAGAAAATCCTCCAGAAGGACATTGATGACGTCATCGGTCAAGGTCAGCCTAAGATGGAACACAGAGACAAACTGCCAAAGGTGGAGGCGTTTATTTTGGAAATTCAGCGTTTGGCAGACATAGTTCCCATGAATGTACCACATGCCGCTTGCGAGGATTTCGTGTACGAGGGGCATCTCTTCCCCAAAGGAGTCCTTGTCTTTTGTGTTATAGATTCTGTTTTGTCGGATCCTGAAAATTTCCCTGAGCCTTCAAAGTTTAAACCAGAGAGGTTTTTAGACGATAGCGGAAGATGTCAAGGAGAACAGAAAAATAAGCTGATACCATTTTCAATAGGTACAGTATAGGTTTTACAATAAAGCGGAAAAAAGACAACACAAGGCGATTTGAAAAATTCATTTACACGTTAATTATTTGGTGGGGATGTCTGAACATTTACTTTAAAAATTAGTTTCATAAACTTAATGAAATATATCCTAAATTTTCTTCTACAGGACGCAGGGTGTGTTTGGGGGAATCACTTGCAAAAATGGAGCTTTTCCTCTTTTTCACCAGATTTCTACAGAAGTTTGAGATAAAACCAGAGGATCCCGAGTGTTTGCCTTCTCTGGATGGATCATTGGGAATAACGCACTTGCCACCAAACTTTAAAATGAGGCTTTCTAAACGATAGAAACTTCACAAATTTAGTACTCCTCCCCCTCCCTTCATAAAATATTAGAAATTAATTATAAAATTCTATATTAAAAATTATAGAAAGGCTTTATAATATTGTGGTAATTTTCTTACTGTAGATATGTATATTTATCATAAATATTAAATACCTACAAGCAACAAGTCTATAAAATGAGAGACTTTTAAAACGTTAAAACATCAGTTCTGAAGTTTATCTCCCCCCAAAATAGCATCATGGAAAGGTTTTACAAATTAACCTGTAAATGCAACAATTTTTTTTTCTCATTATATACAGTCTGTACTTGTAAATTTACTTTGTTCTTAAGTGTTCACTGCTTTAAAATAGCAAGAGATTCTTACCTGTTTTTTTTATATTTCTATGAAGTAGTATTCAAAAACGTCTACATGAAATGAATAAAATGCTTGCTGTGGCCTTCAACTCCCTATTCAGAAACATGTTTATCGACCACAATTAGTTGACATAATGGGTTACTTCAATCCATATGTCTATTCGATATATTCCTGTGAACTCGAAATACAAGACACCACAGAACCTTGCACATCGGTTTCATATCTGGATGTTTACTGGTTATAGACAATAAATACGAACTTAAACTAAATAGTAAGAAACAATCGATGACTTCAGCTTAGAGGTGTTATAGGTTTATGCGATAAAAGTCTTAAGGACATAGGCAAGGTACCTTACCTACTGATAATTTTTCAAGATATTCTTAATTCAAGATTATAGTGCCATCAGCATAAAAATCAGCATGCTTACCAGGGGGTTTTGGAAGATATCAAATTATGAAATTTTTTGCATTATTCAAAGAAAAATACGCAAAAAATTCGACACATAAATTCTTGATTTTTTCCCAGCAGAATTTTTTTTACAAGAGGTGTACAAATCCATATATAGACATTAAAAGTATTTCACACAGGTCCTTCGTTTAGTGGAACTCTTCAATTCCAGGGAAGAGCCCGATAAAGTTCAAACTCAATGCGTATGACCTTAAACTAGGGGACGAGTCCCACTCCTTAACAGTTTGAAGGAAAATTTGATGCTTTAGGAGCCTCAGGAGCAATGACATTGCCATCGAAATCAGAAGTGGTAACGATAGGATAAGTAATTGTAGCAGACAATGGAGAGTTTCATTTAGACGTTGGGGTAGTTGAACCATCAACAACTTCTCTTAAATCTGACAGAGGGCTGGTTGGACGAACTGTGGTAAAAGGAGGCCAACGTTCTAGTTAGGCTGTTTATTCCATGTAATGTTATGTTACCATACATTCGGGAACGACGGTTAGAGAGCTTTCACCTCTAGAGGATGTAATTGAGGGTGAACTAGGAGAATCGGGATCCTCGATAATTGGTCTGAACATTTAAAAGCCCTTTTAAAAAAGACAAGCTCAAACCTGAGTAAGAAACAAGCACAAGTTGTAAAGTCGTTATAGATAAAGTACCGGGGGTATGTTCA
Organism: Saccostrea cuccullata; assembly: GCF_032062105.1. NCBI lineage: Eukaryota > Metazoa > Mollusca > Bivalvia > Ostreida > Ostreidae > Saccostrea > Saccostrea cuccullata. The sequence goes on along the minus strand of NW_026923589.1, from coordinate 115,891 downwards.
ATTATTTACAAACCCTTGACAAAGATATAGGAAGGTCAGGTCTGACAAAAGTCACACAAAACATACTATCAATACAGGTGACAATAGTCCAATAAAAAAGTGCCAAGGAGACTGCCAAATCACATGAATGCTGAAGTAGACAAACACGTACAAGATGTGTTGGAAATAATGTCATAGAGCCTTCCAATAGTCCTTGGGCGTCTAGGGTTGTTTTAGTCCAGAAGAAGGATGGCTCCACCAGGTTCTGTGTGGACTATCGACGACTAAACGCTATTACCGAAAAAGATGCTTATCCAATATCACGCATCGATGAAACACTAGACGTAAATGGTTTTCAACTCTCCACCTACACACTGGATATTGGCAGATTGAAATAGATTCGAAGGATTAAACCATAAACAGCGTTCGTAACTCGCAATGGCCTACTAGTATGTCATTTTAACGTGATGCCATTCGGGTTATGTAACGCTCCTGCCACGTTTGAGAGATTGATGGAGATCACACTAAGAGGCTAGCCTTGTCTTAATTTGCCTTGACGACAAAAAAGTATATGCTAAGAATTTTGAAGAAATGAATAGGAATTTGTCAAAGGTGTTTGAGAAACTCGCAACTGCAGGTGTAAAGCTCGAATGCTAAAAAATTCACACTATTTGCGCAAAACGTTGAATACCTTGGACTTAGTGTCCGAGCAGAGAATATCCACTGACGCAAAGAAGACAGAAGTCATACGGAAATGGCCTCGTCCGAGCAATATAACTGATCTGAGATCTTTTCTTGGATTCTGTAGTTACTACAGGAAGTTTGTGCCAAATTTTGCAGTATTAGTAAAAAAAAACTCTATGTGCTGACACAGAAAGGCAAAGGATTTTTGTGATCTGAGGATTGTCAGGAAGCATTTGAGATTTTGCGTGAAAAATAATAAAAGCACCCATGCTTTCATATTCTGATTTTTCCAAACCATTTGTACTTAATACAGATGCCAGTGATGTGGCTGTAGGAGCTATTTCGTCCCAAGTGCATGACGGAGAAGAAAAGGTTATAAGTTATGCCAGTCGATGCTTGACAAAGGTCGAGCATTAACATTGTATGACAAGTAAAGAGCTATTGGCCAAAGCCTTTTCTCGTCCGAACAGAGAATAGATAATTACGATGGCTGTTGAACATAAAAGATGCAGAAGGTCGGCTAGCAAGTGGATAGAAACGCTACCTACATAATATGAGATTGAAGTACAACATTGGCCAGAAGAATTACAAAGAAACGCTGATACACTGAGTAGAATACTATGCAAACAGTGTGGGAATGATTCTTCTTCAAGCAAGATGGCGAAAAGCAGAACTGGATCCCAACTTCGATCTGTGTTTAAGGAAAAGGACACTAGCAGTATGGAATTGTTGGAAATGCAAGAACAGAACAAGGATATCTCTCCTGTTAAGTCGTGGCTTGAGAACAACAGAGACTTGTGTTTGAAGATATCAGAAGTAAAGATTACTCTCTTATATCACTTTGGTGTCAGTGACACAGACCTAACTCTAATGAATGGTATACTTTGTAGGCGCCGGACGGTGTTGGAAACAAATGAGGATGTGCTATAAGTGATTCCTCTATTTGAGAGGCGTAATTATAATATTCTAAGACACTATGATATTAATACAATAAGATATTATTGGCAGGCTTGCCAATACGTTTATTTATGTATACATACGAGGGGTGATCAAAAAGTTCGCAAACTAATTGAATAACTTCCATACAAGAAACAATATTTGGTTTTAATGTTGATTATATTTTAAATTAATCCTGCCCGATTTTAATGCACATCAACCACCGTTCTGAGCATGCGCGAATCACGTGATATTGGCGGTCACGTGACTCCCTCCGTAGCGTTCTGTCACAAAAGTTGAAAAGATTTTTCTGAGTTTGATATTTCTTTCCATGTGAGTTAATTTTTATGACAAGAACAGTTCATTTGTCAGAAATGGTCATTTCTCGGCAACAGAATGGGTGGATAATGTAGCATAGCAGAATTTTGTATATATAACTTAAAATTGTGTTTTTAATTTTTATGCATTTATAATTATGAAATATAGGTAGATAAATAAAAGTTTAACAAATATATATAAAATTACAAAGTTATTAAAATTTTTTGTGTTGATTTATTTTACATTTTGTTGAATTAATTATTTTCCCGCCAAAACTCTATTGAGCGATTGGTGTGGACATATCACATGACTAGTGACCATAGACAGGTTTTGGATCTATTTGGGGTGTTGGTCACTCTTGTCTAGTGCTGTGGTACCAGCAGGTTGTGTTCTGTATATATAGACATCAGTTTACTTTATTGGACTTTGGATTTTCAAATAGTCATGGTATGTTTGACTTTTTGTTGGTTTTTATCTTTGAAGTTTAAGTATTGTTTCAGGATGAGATTTCTGCATTTTCCAGTGGTTAAAACTTGCATGTTTAATACTTTTAGCACAGCACAGCACTTAGATAAATTTCCGATATTTTTGGAGAGCCTAAATTCCATAATTTTGGTAAGTCATTTGTTAAATACTATTTGTAAATGTAAGTGTAAATAATTGTTTGATTTTATCGCTAAACTTTCATAGTTAAATAGGTTCAGTGGAGGTCACTTTATAAATTAAATTTATAAGTGTTTAAACTATAAATATAACTATATTGAGTAAATGCGTTCAGATACGTATTTTCAGTGAAAGACTAGTTTATGATTAGTGTTTTGTTTTATAATATGAACACTTGATGATTGTATACATTGCTGAGGTTTTGTACATTGATTTTGCAGGGCCATAATTGTCTTGATTACCATGTGTGAAACGAATTGGAATTGAAATAATATAACCTGCTGAACTTTGAAACCTGTTGTTTTATTTCAATATACAACCAAGGTTTACATTTATAATAATATCCTTTCCAAAAATAAGCATGGCGACCATCAAAACACAAATCTTCCGTCTCAGGAGAGACCTTTATTCAAGGTGGATAGAGAATGGATGCATCCTTTTTATCATATCTAATATGTTTAAAATCTAAAGTAACCGATATCTTAGGTATTTAATACTTATATCACTGTTCAAATATTCAACTATTTTTCAAAGTGCTAATTGGAGGTCTTTGATTGCAAATAGCTTAATTAAAAATACATATCTTTTCATTTTCAAACTTGCTTTCACTGGGCAAGATGACAAGTATCATTTTTAACCATCAGCCTTTCTTCACTAAAACGATTAATCCAATCATTAATTGAATTTATAGGAACTCATTTATCTCAATAAACTGTCTACAAATTATTATATGATACTGTAGAGGGATTTCTAAGATATGCAATAAATTGTACAGTCGTTTGTTGAACGAGTTCGACTGAGACAACCATTTTTCGTCACAAGTGATCTAAATAGTGACGTCATTTTCACATTGTGACGTCACAAACAAGGAGTGAAACTTGATTCAGCATATGCTATTTATAGAACTTGTGTATGGCTATGTGTGTACTGAATTTCATTCTTATCTGAATTGTGGTTTTCTAGATATAGAGATAGTTTGCGAACTTTTTAATCACCCCTCGTACAGTATGTTATTCAAATGGTTCGTCTGCAGAACATTGAGTCACCACAAATGAGACGTACAACATAAATACCTTAAGGATTGACGTTTACTCAGGTTTCAGAAAACAGACAGGAAATTTTTTAAAGTAAAATTTGTTAAATCAAAAATTGTTCTATATGTACAAAATAACCAAGTTTTAACTCAATATCAAGTTAAAATTTCCATATTTTATTATTTAAAGAAAATATACAGGAACAAAAGTCAATGTATGGTAATGCAGAGGAAATTCGGAATAAATTTTCAATTTTTCATTTTTGTCATTTTTTTTTTATTTCTTACAATATTAATAGCAATGTAAATATTAAATGTATTTTTAGACATCATGTTGCATATATTATATGTGTTAAAGCTCATAAATTACTTCAAATAATTGAATACCATGAAATAAAGAATTAAAAAATATGAATAAAAACCATTCCAGGCAACAAATCTCAAAAATTTGATCATTGACCCCACATAATATTAATACCATCAAAATAAGGGCAACAGGAAAAACCTAAGGTTATAAATAATTTAGAGTTCTTATCAGTCAGATTTTTGTAAAATTTAATTAAAAATGGGGAAAAAATATAAATATGACAGAGGAAATTCGGACTGTAAAAGTTTTCAAGTTTATGGCCTAAACTCAAATCGTTTCTTTATATGAAGCAACGCTGTTCCATTACTTTAATATTTTATTATTAAAAGAGTTCTGTTGCTTATAATATTTTGTGAGTGGAGAAAACATTGGTCATAGTGTGAAAAATTCGGGTATTTCCTGAGAAATACTCTGGGGCCACTAGCATGAAAAATAGGTCATTGACCTAGTTATTTGAAATTGAAATTTAACACAAGAATCATAAGTGTACAATGTGCAATAGGTCGTTTTTCGTTCTTATCAGTGGAATTTTTAGTCATCTGAGTAAAGGTATACCTTAAGTACCGATACTTCCTCTTCTTGTGACGGCTTCTCGACAAGTGAAAACCGGGCCTTGGATGAGCCCTCTTATATACTCTACCTAAGTCTGCTGACTCAGACTTGATCTGAACGTTTGAAATATTGACTGAACACAGGAGATACTAAGTACATTTGATTGCAAAGACTATTTTAAACCCTGATTATAAAATTATTAACTTGATCAACGAAATTTCACAACAATTGGAATGACAAATACATCTAACATTGAAAATTGGATTGAGAATGGCATGTTTTTTACTATCCCTAACGTCATGCTGCCCTAGTCAAACGATTAAATGCACCTCTAATTTGAAGAGTTCCAGTAATAAAAATCAAACGTAATATGCCATGACAGCCAAAATACGACCCATTGATAGGTTGCATTTGCTAAGAAGGTCATCATATCAATGACAGAATTAATGAAATCCTGATTTTAAATGAAGTAATTAAAACCCCTTTAACATCAATTTATTTGTCAGTATCCCATCTCTCTTTAAAAATTGATCTTTTTCTGCGCAATGCTAGTAGACTCAACAATAATGTACACAAAAGAAGCAGATTTTTTTCCCCAAAATGCATTTTCTCCATGTGATCAACAGTCCTTCCCAACTGCAGAACCCGTTCAGGAATTTTAACATCTTTTGAAAGGCATTACAGATTATCATACCCATTCACTTGGTTTGTCTGTTTAACACTCAAGAACAGAAATTTCAAACGAAATAATTCTTCTTCGTTACAGGAGCGCTGCTTCAGCTGTAAATCCCTGGACCAAAAGATCATAAATTTAATTTTTGGAAGAGCTCGGGGCACCTGTGCTCATCATAACTATGCACTTAGTTTGTCTGCTGAATTTTGAAATAATCATGCCCTTACTATAGAGCTGCAGAGGGGCCAAGAATTTCACAATATGGAAAAAGTGCTCTTTCTTATCTACATTAATATAACAAACCTTGACCCGGGTGCCATGAATTTTAAATTTTGTGAGAGCCACTCCTGCTTATTATATCCATGCACTTACTTTGCTACATACACACCGGTCAAAGAATCTATGCATTTTTACTATATTGTATATAGCTTGGAATCCCTGACCCTAGAGCCATGGATTTTGGTAGATGACTCAATGCATTTTACAAACTTGCCAGAAGGATGACTGCTTGATGTCCAGGAGAAAAGAAGTTTGGGAGGGGTAGGGGTGTGAGGAGGTGCTCACAATTTCTATTCCCCATCACCCATAATGTTATAAGCCAAAATTGCTTGAAATTGGTTTGGAGAGTGTTTCAGTGAAGAAGCTAAAAATGTTTATACATTATCTGACAATGCACAGTAAATGACTATGGACAAAAATTATATCCATGAACACCAGAGTTAGTCCGGTGATGTAAAGATCCGTACAATCTTTAAAACATTAGAGTATATTTCTCTCTCCATAAGATGACATGATTTACAAATGACATCACTACACTTGATTTATAACACATATATCAATTTTTAAAGTGCAACAGTTAACTTGAAACACCCTTTAATTTGCATTTTATTACTTTGCATTAATTTTCTGCAAATTATTTTTTTTTCACAGCATTTGTGTGAATAGGGCATTTGATTTCAGAAAAGCATCTGATATTGCTCTAATAATGACACAAAATTAACAAAAACTGACTCTTTAATGACTTCCTTGAGCTAGAATAAACAAAAAGATGGACAAAAATTTCATAAACAATCAAACATGACATAATATCTAAAACAACTTAACATTGCATATCAGTGTAGCAGCTTCATTAATAAAAAAAAAAAAGAGGAAAATCTCATTTCATTTATAATATAATTAATTTTTTTTTTGATCGCACTCAATCTAATGTAATTAAAAAGAAAAAAAAACAGAAGAACATACATGTATATTTAAAGGATTAACAAATAAACCTTCTTCAATCATTGTATATTATACTGAATATCACAGAGATTTGGCACTTCACCATTTCTCAGAAAAATCTCTCAAATCAATTATACCCAGGGCTTAGAAATTCATTTTAACACAATCCTTATTAGAAACACAGGTTACGTGATATCATATTTTCAATGTAGACTGCCACTGAAATGTGTTCACAGAGATATCATAAACTCCTAAAATGGCTGCATCAGCTGACTTCAAGGGCAGCTAACTCTTTAAGAAGAGACTCCTCTGTTTTAATTTTTTCAATCTGAAAATAAGAAAAATAAAGACCCAGTCTCATAAATATGACCGCTAAGTCAACTGCATTAGTTATAATTAATAATCTGTAACATAGTAGGCAAAACTGGCTGCTACAAAGAAATGTTTTTCATGTTCATCACAACAGCTTTTACTGGCTACATGTTTTTAAACTTTTAAAGAAGGATCTCTTTTGGTTCAACAGTTCCAGAAAAGAAGCTAAAAATGTTCAAATATTAAGGAGTACATGTACAAAGTTGGACAATGTGCAAAGATCACCTGAGATGACTTAATAAAAGCAGTAGAGCAGGTATAAAAAATCAATACTACGTAAAGCACTACTGTTAAAATCACTTATTTTAAGAGATTGATTCTGTTCATTTATTTACCATCTACTTTATTAATACATGAAATAAAAACAAAAATAACCATAGAATGTGCTTCAAGTCCTTAAAATAATATTTAAAGTGGTTTTTAGAATTCAATTCTTTTCTTTAAATCCATCTACATTGATTTATATCAAAATTGTGCATTTTCAAATTTGAATGCAGATACCTTGAGAAGAAATACATGTAGGGACAAAATTTTTCAACACAACTTTTCTGTCTCAGTAATGTATAAGAAATATTGGGCATTGAATTAACAAAGATACTAAACCTGATTAAGTTCCAACTGTTTTCCAGATTTTTGTTGTTCTTTTAACTTTTCTACTTGCTGAATTTTCTGCAAAATCAACAAAAATTTACAGTTTCATAAATCAACACATGTACATGTAGACTTACTAGCTTAATCTAGTAATTTGTCAATACATTTTACTGTGAAATTTCCTCTGAGAATGATAAGTCTATACTATTCACCAATTATATCTTTCGGGGGGGGGGGGGGGGGGGGAAGGATTTTGTGTTTTATTTCAATTCTTCGTGGAAAAGTCTCTAATATTATTCATAGAATAAATTTACTTTTTTTTTTAACCTTTTTGAGATTCCTGATGCATTTATCCTTCTTTACTTCCTGTTATATCTTTTACCTTTTTGAGATTCCTGATTCTTTTATCCTTCTCTACGTCTCCCGATGACGGGAAGGCAGACGGCTGGGACACACTGGAGGAAGCTGCTGGCGTGGACGACTCAGGTCTGACCTGTGTTTAGATAGAGTAAGGAATTCAATGATCAAAAGAATTGTCTAGGACACATAAACAAGGTGCCCTTGGGCCTTGATGGTCACCACAACAAAGCTATGAATGGGACCCTAGAATCTGGTGACAAGCATTAGGTTATGGAAAAATTTTCTTGTACTGTAAACCAACTTTTATTCGCGTGCGAGATATTTTCGCGAGGTTCGCGAAAGCCTCTTCATCGCGAATATTTCTCGCCGCGAAAGGGTCCTTAAAGTCTCTTTTTCTATTAAAAACACTTCCAAAAATGGCTTGATCGCGAAAATTATTCGTCGTGAACTAATTTACTCCCGGTAATAAAGTCGTCGCGAATAAAAGTTGGTTTACAGTATACTGTTCATCTCTGAAACAAACACAATGCCAAGTGATGAGGGAAATACATGTATGATGTTCTACCAATTTGTAAAATTCTAATTGCATGTCAATGTTTAATTCTTTTTTTTTTTTTAAATCTTCCCTAAGGAAAAACACATCATATTGAGTCAAACTCATACGCAAGCCACAGGCTCTTGACATTTTTAAGCTTTCTTTTCATAAATAAAAATATCCCCTAAACTATAATAATAACATGTATATGGGGATATTTTTATTTATGAAAAGAAAGCTTAAAAACATCAAGCCCCGTGATGCACACCTCCTTGTCCAATGTATATCAAAAATTTTGTTCAAGCTAGACAAAGCTGCCTATGTAAAGTAGAAATACTATGTTTATATCAGCGTAAGTAAAAAAGAGTAACCAGACCTGCCAAGTGGCCCGCATTCGGTGGGTCACATCCGCAAAACTGACCTCTCATCTCCCACTCATAATGACCCGCGGCGTGTCATTGTTTTCACCCGCAAAATCGATCATCCCCATTTTTTGACCCAATATTAATAAAGCATGTTTGTCCCCACAAGAAAGATCTGAAAATTCATCCTAAAATTTTCCGATTTGTGTTTTATAAATCGAGATATGAACATCAGACTTGTTAATTCAATGCAAAATGATGAGTATCTTTGTATTCGAAGTGTTAATTAGCCACAGGAAATCACTTCACGCTTGAATGCACACATTGACACAGCTGTACAGGTGACATGTCTGGAGCAGTCAGGGGATTATACTATCCATTTGAAGGGGTATATGCATGGTGAATCACATAGATTTAGAGGTTAATTAAATATAATTTTATTACAAACAGAAATTAATTAATTAAATACAATGATATGATAAAATTAACAAAAGTATTAAATTTGGGATCGTATTTTAACAAGAGGCCCAGGGGCCACATCGCTCACCTGAGCAATTGGCTAGGAAAAAGCACACATCAGATCAGAACTGAAAGTTTACGGGGGGGGCTTGAACTTTAACCCCCCAGGGAGTCATGATTTGAACAAAGCTTGAATCCACACTACCTAAGGATGATTCTCTATAAATATCACTAAGCATGGCTTTAAAGTACTAGAAAAGAAGATTTTAAAAGGTTTCCCTAGAAATTCCTATGTAAAACTTTTATCAACCATTTGGCCCCACCCTACCGCCGGGGGTCATGATTTGAACAATTTTGAATCTACACTACCTGGGGATGATTCCATAGGAGTTTCATCTTTCTTGTCTCAATGGTTCTTGAGAAGAAGATTTTTCCTATATATTCCTAATTTCCTATGTTAAATTTTGATCGGCCATTTTGGCCCAACCCTACCCCCGGGGGTCATGATTTTAACAAACTTGAATCTACACTACCTGAGGATGATTCCACATGAGTTTCATCTTTCCTGGTCCAGGGTTCTTGAGAAGAAGATTTTTAAAGATTTTTCCTATATATTCCTATGTAAAACTTTGATCAGCCATTTTGGCCCCACCCTACCCCTGGGGGTCATGATTTGAACAAACTTGAATCTACACTACCTGAGGATGATTTTAAATGAGTTTCATCTTTCCTGGCCCAGTGGTTCTTGAGAAGAAGATTTTTAAAGATTTTTCCTATATATTCCTATGTAAAACTTTGATCTGCAATTTTGGCCCCACCCTACCCCTGGGGGTCATGATTTGAACAAACTTGAATTTACACTACCTGAGGATGATTCCACATGAGTTTTATCTTTTCTGGCCCAGTGGTTCTTGAGAAGAAGATTTTTTTAAAATGCCATTATTTTTTCTCTAATTCATTATTATCTCCCCTTGGAAAAGGGCGTGGCCCTTCATTTGAACAAACTTGAATCCCCTTTACCCAAGGATACTTTGTAGCAAGTTTGGTTGAAATTGGCCCAGTGGTTCTTGAGAAGAAGATGAAAATGTGAAAAGTTTACGAAAACGACAACAATGACGACGACAACGACGACAGACAACGGACAAAGAGAAAGAGCCATCTTATGCATAAAATGGCCCTGTACTTATATTGATTAATTAACTATCACCCTCTTTCCCACTTCATATACCAAAATAAAGTAGATACTTGGTGCTTTCATTTTCTATCATAAAATTTCGTTTTGAGAATCCACATATTTGAAAACAGGTTTGAGAAATTGCAATGTTCTTGAAATTTGCAGAAAATATGCGTATTTGACTACCTTCAGCAAAGAATTAAAATATAAGCACAGCCCTTGATCCAAAAAATAAAACATGTTTTTTAATCTTCAGAAACAATGCTTTCATTAGGTATTTGCATATTTTGGATCAGAGGTTGTGCTCTATATGAAATATTGAAAAAATGCTTCAACTTTAGGTCATTTTAAAAGGAATTTACAGGATATTAGAAAATGACGCATTTTATGACGTCATAATGCATTGACTAGATGTGAAATTACGTCACAATTAATAGATTAGTGGTCACCAACACTCCAAGTGAAAAATATTGCATTTGCAACCTAAACTGAGCGGTTTTGATTTTTCAGAAATTCTCAGGGCCAAATAAGGCCCAATGTGGCTCTTGCTCTTTTGATCAAAAAAGCTCACTTGAGCCTTTGGCTCAGGTGAGCTAAAAACTAAAGTAAACACTACAAAGCATAACTGGTAACAGCTTAATCAGATTTTATCCACTTATATTGAAATTATTGTTAAGTTTAGTGGTTAAAATAAGATGATATTAATTAAGAAGAAGCAACAGAGTCTCAAGTGAAGTATATTGAATTTCTCACCCCACCCCCCCCCCCTCTCCCAAAATGTAGTATAATTGTACATTGTATTTATTGGTTTAAATGGCTATGACAAGGGAATACCCACTTGTAACATCATGACTCTAACGATTTTAAGTTTTTGTCTGGAGTGTTAGGTATCCATCATAATTTATTTTGTAGTATTTGATTTATTCAATTTTTTGTGTGTGTGTGTGTGATAAAATTAATAATAGGAAATTAAATGGCACATATTTCTTAACCCCCCCCCCCCTGCAATTTTTCAGTATTTCTTTCAATGTAATATCTAATTACAAAAAATTAAATCTGCTATGAAATGTAACATATACATGCATGTGTTTGCATTGATGCCTAAAAATTAGGGAGCATTTTGTTAATCAAACCTCGAAAAATGTCGCCGCGCGCTATGACCCAACATTTCAATTCTGAATGTTGGGTCATGACCCCCCACAGCATCAATTTTGGTTGGCAGGTCTGAAGTAACTCTGAATTTACCAGCCCAGATAAAGGGAAGTAACTCTGAATTTACCAACCCAGATAAAGGGAAGTAACTCTGAATATACTAGCCCAGATAAAGGGGAGTAACTCTGAATTTACCAGCCAAGATTAAGGGGAGTAACTCTGAATTCACCAACCAAGATTAAGGGGAGTAACTCTGAATTACCGGCCTAATATTCAAGGCCTTCCTTCGAGCTTGCATTCGGAAGGCCTCAGGTACTAGGCTTTGAATATGCCAGCCTAAATGATGGGAAGTAACTCAGAATATACCAGCTCCGATGAAGGGGGCAGTAACTCTGACTTTACCTGTGCAGATGAAGGAGAATAACTCTGACTCACCTGTCCATCCTGCTGTGCCTTAGCTTTTTTGGCCTCTCTCTTCTTTTGATTCTTTGTCAGAGGTTTATTAGGATCTGTAGATAAGACACAGACTACAATACATCTGTCTACTGAACATTATTTACATATGATTTATAAATATCCTCTTTAGAACATATTATAATCTGATAATCAGAGACCTGATATGATTAATTATGTATTTCTGTCATTATTTTCTTATTCTGGCTTGTATGTAAATGTACTCCCTAGGATTGTTCAGTCACTTGACAAAGAAGACTAAAATGTTCCATGTTTACGCAGTGTCAGAGTGTAGAAGTCTATGGTTCGGCAGTTTTACATAGTACAGTGAACAGTTCTGACAATCTTACCTTGTGAGACTTTTTTATTTGGATCAGAAGGCGCTTCGTATTCATGGAGTTTTATAGAGGCTGATGTCCCCCTTGCCTGTGGGGGCCGGTACGCTTGCACTTTTGCTGCAAAAGTTTAATAATCTTGAATTTACTTGAAACAAAACACAGTGTATATTGAATAACCATGAAACATTTCATTCAATAATAAATAATGCCTTAAAAGATTTCAACAACTAGATTCTTCCTCTTTATTGCCTGACATTCGTACAAATTTTTCTTTTATGAAATAACACCATTTATGACTTTGCTGCCAAATTGCTGGTAATAGGTAAGATACACCAGGGGTAGAAACTCCCTAAAATTACAACTCGCAAATAATTGCGAGTTCCAAAAATATGAACTCGCAATTTCAAAAGACAATTCGCAATTTTTCTAGAAATTAATCACCATCCATCCATTAAAAAAAAAAAATCAAAATTTTCTACATGAGGTCTTAAAAAAAATTGTTTGTTTCCTGTAACATTCCCCTAAAATCATTGTTCAGGAGGTCAAGATTTTTTTCCTTATGATTAATAGATCCAAACATCCCTGGACTGAATAAACCAGGTGTTATATTTACAGTGGACACCTAACAAGGCAACCAACATGACTGCTTAGCCGCAAAAAACGATCTTCAAAAGTTGTCGGGGAAGTTGTTGTTACAATAATACATTATGATTACTCTTTATATTTAAGGTAAATGTTAACTAGGTTGACATATTTTATGTCTCAAGTTAAGCTACAATTAATATTTTTTTGAATAAATGGATTCCGAATCAGCTGATTGCATGATAAAACCATGCAGATTGGAAGAAAAAAATCCACCTGGAGGTAATTTGAATAAATCGGTCATTTTTTTTTTAGGCCTGGTTGTCGGACATGGGTTTAAAAATGGGGAATGTCAGATAAATTTTTCCCTTGGTGAAATTTCCAGTGAAAAAAATCAACTCGAAAAAATTTGTGAGTTACAAAATTTTTAACTCGCAATTTGGAAATTCTAACTCGCATTTTGCAAGTTGTATATAGTGAATTTCGAACCCTGTACACAATAAAATTTGTGACTTATTAGTGGGTCCACTGTTTGTTACGTTATTGACTTACGTTTGAGTGGAGATCGTAGGTACACTGTTATGTTTGTGACTTACATTCAAGTGGATATTTTGAGTCCACTGTATTTTATGTTTATGACTTACGTTCAGGCGGAGATTGTGCTGCTGCCGCAGTTACGCTGCCTGCTGTTACGGCAGGAGTAGGATAAACACCTTCTGCTGCTGGCTGCCATACGGCTTCCCATAATTCTTTTTCCTTGTCAACCAAAACCTGCTGCAGCATTTTACCAGAACAATGCCAGACCCGGTATCTAATCAAGAGCAAATAAATGACAGAAACTTTTTAAATCTTAGTCATTTTTATTCATAAATTATGCAGTGTAATTTATTCGAAGCAAACAATATCAAAGTTGTTTCATTTGATGAATTATTTCATTTACAAAAGTTTTAAAACTTTACAAGCACAGATTAGTTGTTTCATTCTGTGAAGGAAGTTTAAGCTTAATTACAAGTACTTACCCATTAGCAACCCGTAATCTTGGTGATGTGGTGGCAGTAAGGATATGTTCCCCGTCAGGGCACCACTCAAAACTGGTGGTATCCGGGGACTGGGTCTGTGACATCAGCTTCCTGGATCTCATATCCCAGAATTCCAAGTTACCTCGAAGATTGCCGAAGCCAGCCAAACATAAAAGTAAGTTACATAAGGAAAATATTCTCAAAAACAAATTACTGAACTGAATTAAGTACAATGTTGTATATAAATAAGACTTGTTGAATAAATTTTAAATCAAACATTGATAAAACTTTTAGAATCTCAATTTTGTTATGGATTTTTTCCCTACATGTATTTTCCAATATGAATAAAACTTTAAATCTTTAATACTCTCAGTGAAAAGATGCCTTCATATCAGTTTACATAAATACATACAACACACATGCACCTTTATAAGAGGTGCGATCAAAATGTTCATGGACCAATCCAAAGTGATAAAATTGTACATAATGCTTGAAATAAAGGATATCATTTCCATGTGGGTTGAAGTAGGCCAGATTCCTGGGACCAGTTCCAAAGTCAAATATGGGCTCTGCTTTCAGATTAAATAAGCTCACCTTGGCAGGCATAACTGACACAGTTAAAGACAACAAGATCTCATCTCAGTCATACGAGAGGACGAAGCTTTAAAATGACAACTACTCAACATAGGACAGATAGAAGGATACAGCCATAGACAACAACAAATTCTGTAGACCGGGGGCTCCATTCAATGTGGTAAATAGGACCATTCTTTGCTGTAATGAAGGAAAAGTGATAAACATTTACTCCCAGTTATCTCGCATCAACACCAATGTTTTGTTAACGGGATTGATAAAACTCAATCACCAAACTTTGCTAAACTTTAGATCATGATCTCAGTGCCTGAATTTCTAAAAGAAATCTTTTATTCATAACTATTAATTAGTTTGAAAAATTTTACTACAGCTGTACAATCCAAGACAGTGTCAGTGGAATTTTTAGCGAGATTCAAACTTTATAGCAATTTGCCCTTGAAAATTAGGGAACACTTCTAGTATACCGGTCCCCATAAATATGGCGCTAAAATAGGTGCCGCCGAAGGCGGTGTACAATATATAGAAGATCGCGTGAGCGATTGACAAAATCGAAAAAGAAGCCACAAATTACAAATTTGACCCCAAATTCGTGTTCCTTGTGAAAAATTGGGTTTAAAAAACTGGTTTTTAAACACAGTTTTTTTAATGAGAATTAAAAGATTTCGTAAAATAACGTACTTGTTTAGGAAGTAAATCTCCATCTTGCGTTGTTTAGGAATGTAGTCACATGATCAATTTTTGACGTAATCTCATAAATATTCATGAGATGCGTCACTTGTGTTTTGACGTAATGAAGAAATGTCTGATAGGACTCAAAGTGCAATGTTACTAAAATTGCGTGATTTTTGTGGGAAATACAGGGATTTAACAAATGTTAGCTAATTACTAGTCATCGATGGATTGAATTGTGCATCAATATCGATTTGAAAGGAAAAATATTCTGAATATTTGGACATGATTAGGAGGTCAGGATATCGAGCTGCAGTTAACGGTAAGTCGCTTTTACAATAACTTGTCTAAACTCAGCGCTTAAAATCGTCATGTTTAGACAATAGAGTTGATTTACCCAAACTTTCATTTCTTAAACTTTCCTTTGTAAAGCAAAAATTTCATGAACTAAACCAAAGTGTAAGATATCGGCATTCGACAGGCTGATTCACGCAAGTTTTTGGTCACTAAAGGCACTCAAAGTGCCTTTTGTAAGCAAAAATTACATAAATTAGCCCAAAGTCAGAAAGATTACAGAGTGGATTTATAAAACAACTCCAATTTTAAAAACTATATAACCTAACCCTAATCACTCGATCGGATGCGTTTTGTTGAAACGAGTGGGAAATTGCGGTTTGTTTACATTCTGCATAGCAACAGCAAGGGAAATAACTGCTCATGCGCAATCACGTGATTCTGGGGACCGGCATACTAGAAACTTCCCAAAATTAGCATTTGAACTAAAGCCAATTTCAGTGATTTTATGATGACATGTTCAATTTTAGAAAACTGGACAACCTCATTAAAATTGACAAATTAAATCCTCACTTAAATTTCTTCTTTTATGTTATTTCAGTTTTGACTGACTGTCAAAATTGTATTTGATTTGAGTAAAAATATTCATTTTTGTAAAGTTTACTATTTCAATGCACACTGTCAATCTGAATTAAGATTGTAACCTTACACAGATTGACAAGACTACACTCTCCATTGGTTGCCATGAAATGAAGTCCCTGGTCGCCATAGTAACTCTTATCTGAGGACTCCGTAGAAGTGAGAACCAAGAGAGCAGACCCCGCCTTGTTCCACTTCATCTGAACGTCGTCCGCTTTAAAGAAACTTTTATTTGCTAGAGCTGCCTGAGGCCCCGCAAAATTTGGATATCTGTAAATTCTGACAAAAGAGGGCTGGCCCTGAAATTAAACAAAGATGAAAATCAATTGGTTTTTTTTTTTTAATGATTTATATATGTACAGAAAAACATAGGTAAAAAATCACCAAGAACAACTAAAATGTATTACATATTAAAGGTCAATACTACTAGTGAATGTATGATTTCTTCATTTTAAGCATCAACTGGTATGCCCTTTTCAGTAACTGAAGTATGTGTATTTAAATTCAACACTTGTCCTATATCTTTACCTGGGAGATACTACTACTACAGGTACTGAGGTACTGACCTTTGACCCTGGGACATATCCAGCTATGTGGTATGGTGGGCCACTCACTGCTAGGGCAAAGCTGGACACTTTCTGTATGTGTAACTTTGTTTTGATGGCATCTAGAAATCATGTTCACACAGAATTATATGTAAAGTCCTTAATTTGACATGATGGTCTATAGTTTTACACTGTATTTCCAGATATATACTGTAAAACGAGAATATTTGGCGCACTACTAATTTTAGCGCCTTTGGTGCAAGAGCTCCTGAGCGCTAAAATTTATTGTGCGCCAAAGGGTTTCTAAATATCAATTTTGTATGTGTTCAAAGCTTTTACATAAGTACATGTAAACCGGAACGCGCGATTACGTAATGTCGGTCATTGGATTTTATATACACACTAACACTGCACATGTTCGGAAGACAGAAAGTTCTGCCAAATTATAATTTAATTAAACTATTGTTACCCCAGCATTGTTACCCGATTATTATCATTAGCACCTTCAAAGTTTGTCTCCTCGGCGTGTCAATCATCTATCGCCTCGAGGTAAACAATGCAATCAAGCATGGCGATTGAGCTTGCAGACATAACCTGATCAGGTTTGCCGTTTTGTCTAGGTAAATTTTTGTCGATGCATGCATTGTTTTAATATGATTTAAAGGAGTAAATACTCCATTTCTTTTAATTGAAAATAGAAATAAAACAAATTTTTACATTGTTCCATGTCCATATGATAGCAACACGTACCGCGGTAAAGTTAACGAATGTTTACAGATTTACGAAAGTACTAATGTGTTTCCGTGCTTGACTTACTAAAAAATCAAATACGGGTGTGGACTAAAAAAATATCACATTTATATATTTTACTGACAGGTGCAAGCGCTAAAATTTATTTGCACCAATGCATTCCCACTTGCGTTTGCGCTAAAATACGTATGCGCCAAATTTTCTCGTTTTACAGTAATTGGATTAAGAATTTGACTCTGTAAATTCAAAATATTCTGAGAACTCAGAAATATATCGGTAAACAAATAGGTAAAATACCAAATTCATTTCCTTCGAAGAAGTGGAGTTCATTGTTGACATTTCTGCAGCAGATTCCCTCGTCATCTGTCCACTTAGGGTCCCTACATTTATGGTAAACACACAAAAATACATAAGCCTGTGTTCTGATTAATGTGATTTATTCCTTTTATGTATTGGAATGAATATCTAATAAATTTTAAAGCATAAATTATCATATAATCTAAATATAAAGAAAACAAACACCAAAATTGGAGATTTCTTGGAGATACGGCTGATCAGGGGCATGTGCTGATTTTGAATAAAAAGAATTTACTACTAAAATACATGTATAATCAGTGTTAAAAACAAATCTAGAATTATTTTTTGATAGATAATTAAATGTTTTCATCTGAAATATATGCTAGCATTAGTGATATAATTAATTAAAGTTGACTTACAAAATCCCGCAACTTACAAGATATCGCGAGATTTGCTTATCCTGTTAGAATATAGGTGCCTGATTTGATAGTCTATTTAAAAAAGTCTGTGTGTCTGGTTGAATTAATCTTCTTCAGTCATTGCAGTATAGTGAAAAAAAATTATGGAATGGATACTCGGGAAATGTCAAATTTTAATATGGGATTCTTTGGAATGGAACAATTTCCTCCCTCAGGGAAACATAAATTTTCTATTTCCCTGAGTACCCATTCCATAATTGTAAAATATTTCATACACTTGTTGCTCTGTTTCTTCTATGTCAGGCTTTTGATAATTAGGGCTGGGACGATACAACTTTTTCTATATCGATACATATAAAGATATTTGAGCCACGATACGATATGTATCACGATATTTTTAATTGCTTATGAGATCTGTTTTTGCATTGAAATCAACAATTTATTTCTTTTCAAATAAGAATAATCTATTCAAAATAGTTGTTTATATATTGTAAAACAAAAATATTTTACTCAAGTGGTTTTAATTATTATTTATTCCATATCTATATTTATATTTATCTTATTTAATTTATATATTAAACCCCAAATGTTAAATAAACAAAGAAAAACAGAAATAAGATTTTTCGGGTGATATTTCGATATTTCTTCAAATGTATCGATATGCATATCGTTCTCACAGATATCGCGATATATCGATATATCGTCCTAGCCCTATTGATAATGTCCCCATTCCACATATTTAACATGTGTTTTATGTGTTTTTATGACAATGTTTACATATACCAGTTGCTCTGTTTCTTCTGGATCAGACTTTTGATAAGGTCCCCTGTTTGTGCATTATACAGGTGGAGATTGGGGTTCCCCTGGTTTGTTTCTTTGTTTACTGAAATCAGATTTATAAAGTACATTTACAGTGACTTGTAAAACTATAACTCAATGCAGTAAAACATGCTTAATAGCAAACACGATTTTAAAGAATTGACCCATGATTTTCAAATATACTGACATTTAACGGATATAATCATTTATATTCATTCATTATAATCGCTTATAATGAATCAAAATCATCCATCCCTAGCATTTCGTTATATTATAGGCATTTATAGCGTGTTTTACTGTACTTCTCCTATATCAACACTGTCACATATTTTCAGAGGAATATTTACAGTAAGTGCCAGCTAGTGTCTTTTTCAAAATAAATTGTTTCCCTAAGTTACTTTCAATATGTTCATTAAAGACTCTTTCAACCTGCAGATTCATTGATTTACCAGTGTAGTTCTCCCACAATGCTAGTATTGTTCCTTTTGGAGAAAAATTCAGGCAGTTGACTTTGGCTTTATCAATTTGTGCTAACTGTTTGAAATCAGACGTTCTCAGTACTACTGTTCTACAAACAAAGTAAGTTCAAAGTCAGACAAAACATTGATAACGTACCAATAATATAAGTCTTCTACTGCTGATTTTGAAAAATCAGAGAAACATAAAAAAATATTGACTTTACTTTGAGAATGTTAGCAAGGCTAAATATTGTAAATGTTCATAAAAGAAATTTTAATTGCAATAAATGATTTTATCCAAGTCTGGATAAGAATTAAAATGCTTTTAATTACACAATTGTAACTTACTTCTCTCCATTACACCAACTCATCAGAGAACCATCCCGACTGAATGCTAGAACTTTGCACCATTTACTCTTATCTCTGGGGGGAAAAGTCAACATATTCTAGTCAGTTCAATTTCAGATATAACTAAATTTCTTTTTTAAAATTAGCCTATACTTAATCTTACATCTTCAATTAAAATTAGGAAGCATTGTTTTCTAAACAGGGGTATAATAAAACCCTGAAGACTCACTCTGGAAAATCTGGTCTGGATCCAAGGTTTGGGGGTCCATTGACCATCCATATCCCATCAGAACCTCTCACTAGGGGGTTAAAATATACATCATAAATATTAAACAGTCTGTGTGACTACTTATAAAATCTGTGGTGTTATGACTTAACTGTTAAAATATTGTTTGATTATGCTCAGTGAGATATGTTTGTCATTTCTTTATTCTGGACAACACAATCATCAGACAATGGTCCAAGAAAACTGAATTGTGTCATTTTGTCAGTTGCCACTAGTAAACATATCTTTTTCTGCATGTTATAGTCGACAGGCTCTATGAATTAGTCTGTGCATCTGCACAAGGACTTTACAATCATGTTCAGCATGTTTAGCCGGTGTTTTCTTCATCCATCTTGTAATGACTTTTTCATGTCTTTCATCCAAATTTCTTATGATATTACAGAATTTGTACCAAGCTTAAACTTTAAGTTAAAGTGAGGATTTTTATTATTTTCTGCATGAATTAAAATAGAAATTATAATTTTCTGCAGGTTTAAACATTTGAAAATTGTATTTTGGCAACTCACATGCTATGGGAGGCGCCATTTTTACTTTTGGGTTCCTTTACGCTGTTAATGAGGTCAGAGAACTTCCGAAAATCTGCTTTGACCTTTCACTGACACGTTTTACCGGGTCATATTGCTTATAGTTCATATATTCTTACGCTATATTTTTTTAATCTTATAGCTCTTTCATAAATATAGATGCCTTTAAATTATCATAAACTTTTAATATTGTGTGTAACTATTCTTATTTTATTAGTCTCAATAATTTTCAGCATGCATTAAATTATGATTTAGATCTATATTTTTTAAAACATACGCCGACCGCATTACCACTTCCTTTTAAAAGGAGGCATATTGACGTGTGTGGTGAATTTTGTGGACAGTTAGTGTTTTTAAAGTTGTTAATCTCATTCTAACAGAAAATGGCTGCTAAACAGAGAATGAGATTAGCCAACGAAAAGCACAGCAAGAACATCACAACAAGAGGCAATGTGCCGAAGACACTGGTAAGAATTTTTATGTCACTAAACTGTTATGTTTATCTTATGAGAAGTTCCCATATGTCATTATCATTTGACGCAATTTGTGTGTTTCAATCTGACCGACGTGTAAATTCAAAACTCGGAAAATTGAATGTCTAACATTAATGTTTTTTAATCTTGTTTATCTGACAATTGGAGCAATTTGTTATAGATGAAATTTAAATTTAAAAAACTGTAAATCGCTGAACATATGAGGCATATACTGTAAATTGGATCCAAAAGGACAACATTAGTAGACAATTTACTTGTAAGCAAAAACCTCTAATTCATTAAAAAAAAATATTTATTAGTAAGATACAAGAATGTCCCTTTTTAGCTTTACTTTTAAACTGTAAGTAGTTTTGAAAACACATTTTGAATTATATTATATAAATAATCTAATCCTTAATGATTGGTATGCTGATAATTCATTTGAAGGATAATTAACAATTATATAATGAAGCAGGACAGTCAAGGATACTTTGAAGTCATTTGTTTTGATCATGTTTCTAATGATTTGGTTGTGTGTGTGTGTTGTAGTGTTATATTAAATTTTGGAATATAGAAAAATGCAAACATTCTTACAAATATGAAAATTAGATATTTAATTTATTATTATGAATTTTCTAATGGTCATGCAGGCAACTAGAACATAATTGCAAGTCGAACTATTTGAAAATAAGTCATAAATGTTGAGGGGGTTGTGTACCTGTAACCTGGAAAGGAGAAAATGTAGGCTCGACTAGGAATCACACCCATGACTCCTGCATCACTAGTCAGGTGCTCTAACGACTGAGCTATCCTGGCCCAAATCATTACATACCTATTAATTTCAGATCCTGTCATGGGTTGCAGATAAATATATTATTTTGAATGCCACATATCTACTCTTTACAGTCTTAAGGATTTAAAGTGATTTAAATATAATTCCCCGTCATATTTCATTTCAAACAAATGATGAAGAGTAAAAAATTAGGGGATAGATTTGAAAAAATTAAATGTTTACGTAAAGTACTTAACACTGCACTTGATTTATAACCTCTTTTCACTTTTGTCAGACAGTTTAAGTTGCATGTTTAGGATTTTTTGACTGAGAAGATATATTATCCATATTATGGCATTGGAAATGGGTGTATTTAAATGCATATAATTTATTTTTTCCCCAAAATTTTTCTCACAATTGTAAACAACAGCCTTTTATTTAATATAATTTTCTTTTGCTGTAATTGGTCCATAAAGTTTAAATTATTTTAGAGAAAAAAAAAATCAAAAGTAGTAAATGTTTATTTTGTTTTGTAGAAACCAGCGGAAGACAAATATGCTGTGGGACCGTGGTTATTAGCTCTTTTTGTCTTTGTTGTCTGTGGATCAGGTTTGTATCTTTATTGATTTGTAAACAGTTAACACAGTAGGAACAAAATGTGAGAAATAGTTTAATAATACAGGCATGCTTCATGAAACGCAGTGCCAAGTAATGAAAATTATGAAAAAAGTCTTGGCACATGTTTTTTCCAAACATTGTAAAAATTTTAAATAAGCAATACTCAGAACTGTTGTTAATTAGGAAGATTTGTCTATCTTTGATCACTCTATGGAAGTATGCATTTGTTGATTTCAGAGCGACATTTGTAATTTTTTTTTCTCCTTCTTTTGCAGCGATATTTCAGATTATACAGAGTATTCGCATGGCATAATGACAGAAACGCAACAAGATCTCATGAACACATTTTAACTAAAGGACTTGCTGAATTTGGACCAGGACTAAACAAATTAACAGACTCGTAACTTCTACCCTGACAGTTTATTTTGTATATATTGTTTCCTGTAACATTTTTACAATTTGTTGTCATTGTCGGGGTCCTTTTTTAATGTCTTTCTCTCAGCAAGCCATCGGTCATTTTTTAGACCTGTTTACATTAAACATGGTACACAGCATTGAAAACATTGTCATGCAATATTTAAGAATTATTTAATGAGATATTAAATGTTTTAAAGTAAACATTGTTTTGTGAT
The DNA here is from genome assembly GCF_032062105.1 of Saccostrea cuccullata. Taxonomy (NCBI): domain Eukaryota; kingdom Metazoa; phylum Mollusca; class Bivalvia; order Ostreida; family Ostreidae; genus Saccostrea; species Saccostrea cuccullata. The sequence continues at coordinate 92,931 of NW_026923589.1, read as the reverse complement.
ATTTTGTTTATTTTATCTAAGTGCAGCAATCATCATACTATGATTATCAGGCGTAACAAAAAAATATGTTTGTTTACGGTTACCCGACCGACCCTAATTTTAATCGCCGACCCAAACTTTTTTTTCGTCATAAAAATCCGGAAGTTACTGGCCGGTCAATTTAACTTTTACATTCAAGAAATCGAAATTGAAAGTACAGAAACAAAACAAGTTAGTTCAATTTCTACATCAACGAGTTCGTTGCAATTTGCTTACCATTGCGTGGCAGTTGCAGGGGTGTGCAACTAGCATTTTCTTACCGTTTTTTGGGGGGTAGTAAAAATAAAATTTAAATCATGCATGTAAATACATGAGAAACACAAACGATATTTTCACTCATTGTTTTGCTATTTTATTTCCAACTAATGAAAATTTTAGCATTCTCCTACTGCTCTTAAATCACTTTAATCTCATCCATTTTGCAGTACTACCTGACTTATTTACTTAAAAAACGATCGTTTTTTTTTTACTAATCGGAATTTACACCATTCCTCTGTTAATGGTAAATACATGCAGATATCTCTTTCAAATCCCCAAATCAAATGATAGCTAAGTGTTATGTGATTAAACTTTAATATATATCAATTATGCTTAATGGTTTTAAATGAAAATAAAATGATTTTTGCTTCATTTAGATAAGCTAGTTAGTGCAATTGTTCAGAAAAGAAAAGATAATTTCTTAAAAGTTTTAAACTTCAACTTTAAAAGGAATGGCTTAGGACCCTAGCTTTCTCAACTATGAATTTTTTAAAATATTATTTTTTACAGTTTTTTGCCCCAATATTTGGACTGGTCACTTTTAAATTCGGACTAATAACTTTATTGTTGTTACAAGCCTGTGGGTTAGTGCTTGATTTTTTTTTTAATTACACACCCCTGAGTTGTAAGGCAGTTGGCAAGAAAGATTATATTGTCTACCACCCATATTACAAGCCCAAACAAAAGTAATTAAGGCACCATAAAATGGGAAAACTGTTTTGTAATTCAACCAATTCATGTGAATTGTGTAAAAAAAAATTCAATAAAATTAAAAAAAATTCCTACCTACCGACCCTATTTTATTTCAGCATGTAACAGTAAACAAAGTTATTTTTTTGTTTGGCCTCAGCTGGTATGACATTAGTTAAGTTAGTGAACTACAGTAAAGTGAGCTTATAATGAAGTACTGACAATATTGACAATAGAGGTATTGACAATTTTGCTTCCTTATGAAAAATTTGCTAAATCACTATCAGAGAAGTTCCAGTATATTTTATAGCCATAGGGAATGGACACCTTCGCTGTAAGTGTCCATTCATTTTAAGCTTGTTTGCTATAAGCATGTTCTAGTAGTTAGCTCCCTTTGTACAGTTATTGTTCTGTAATCCTCTGTAGGTCTGATTACCTGGTACCTAGTGACCTTATTTGATACTGGAAAAAATTAGTAGTAATGTGACAATTACTCAAGTGAAAGTTTATATGATTACAGTTTATGAGTAGTAAAATGTATTCTAAGTTACATGAATGGAAATTGTATTTTATTAAACTGATGTCATCAATTTACTGCCATGACCTTACAAGTTTGATTGGGGCCATTTCCAGATATCATGTGACAAACTAAATCAGATAGTATATATTACATACTTGGAAACTGTGTAGAAGTCATGCAGAATGTTGAATGTTAATTCCCATTTAACAATTACAGAGGATTGCCATTTAGATTTATGTCATTATCTTGGGATCCCACTTGTAACTACAGAGTGCATATCCTTTCCCCCGGTAGCTAAGAGTTGATACTGTTCTGGAACAGACTTAACTGCTGGCCTTTACCAAAACTAAAACCATGACGATCAAAATATACAGCATCTGGAATAAGCCTTCAAATTCATTTGTAGTATACAAGAAGGTTTATAATAATGTAGCCCAAAATTGGAATAAATTTCATTATCTAGTGCACATTTTGGTTTAGTATACCTTCCTTTGAGTAAAGGGCCATGGTCTAATGTCAGCTGCCATGGTCTAATGTCAGCTTACATAATGTCTCATGTTTAAAAAAAAAGATAAATCTTGGATCAAAACGGCTCCCATGATGAAAATTTGATAGAACGAGCAAACATTTCTATAAGATTGCATCCAGTTCAGAAAAAATGGCAAATACATTGAATGAATATGTTAAAAATTTATTACCATGTAACAATGTCACAAAAAATATCACCCACTTTGTGGCCACACATCTACAAAACATTCATACAAAAATTATAAAACATCAACTTGTGTATAGTCTGTTAATGTTTACATAAAGTCTCTTCAACACAACTTCACGTGAAGACTGAGCTCCTGCTTTATTTCTTTGTATGGCCGTCTAACATGTCCTTGGCTTCATTAATCTTTGCTGCTAAATACGGAGAACCTCCTGTGAGAAAAGAAAACAACAACCATTAAATCAAGGGTGATTCAGAGTTATAGCCCTTGAAAGAGATTAGCACTGTAAAAGGACATAATTGTAAAATCTAGCATTAATATAGAATAATTTGCATGGTATGCAATAACTATTAAAACACCAAAACAACATAAATCTTCCAAAAATATGACATTTGATACAATTTTTTTCAATTTTATTAATTAGCTAATTAGATTACATGAAATAGTTTTCTACAAGTCTAGAAAATCAGGAAAAATGAAAAATCCTCAGGCTTTGAAATAAGATTTCTTTTGTCAATTTTTTGATTATTGTCTATCATATTAATACTTGTTTCTAAGATCTCTATACATGCATGTACCAGGAAAAAAAATCTAATAGTAATCAATCAATGTTTCCTACCTTTTCAAAAATGTTTTTTTTTATTCTTGAGGCAAAACATATTAGTAGCCTGGGGGCCAGGAAGCAGTACTTAATGCCTTTATTAGATTTTTTCATCTTGATATCCTTCTATATCCTTCTCTCAATGCTTAGTGAATAACATTATATTTACTTCTTATTTAATAAGAAGTCATGTATATATGGCGTAACTGATCAAAAAAAATATATTTTTAAAAATACTTTAAAGAAATATAGTCAAATTAAAGCTTTTCTCCTGAACATTTTCATTTAATAATACAATTTTATCTGTGTTAAAGAATTTTAATTCTTCCGTCTTCATTCTTTATAACACAATTGGTCTTCTTTATATAAAGTAATTATACAATTTTCTTATAATTTTAAATAAAAAAAGTTTTATAATTTAAAAAAAAATAGTTTTATACACTTTGCATGGGAAATTTGCATATGATAAATAGAGATATACCAACCTTTATCAGGATGATTTAAAATCATTATCCTTTTGTGGGCCTCCTTAATTCTGGCCTTGTTGGCAGAAGGGCTGCAAAACATAATTTTTTTTTTAATTATACTAAACAAAAAAGTTCAAATATCATCTGACAAAATAATTTTTTTCTTCATTTTTTTTTTTCAGAGGAAATATTCAGTATTATAATACAAAAACCTATACATAATTACAAATATAAATTGAACATAGAATTTTCCTATATGAATTTATTAATGAGAGAGAGGGGAGAAGAACATGAGATATATGTCTAGACTTACCTTACTCCTAGTATCAGACCTGCCTCTCTTTTTGACATTTTGGCCTCAAATCCACCTTTGTAGTATTTACTGAAAGCCTGGAATAATTGAATTTACAAATTAAAAAAAAAACAGTAAAACAATATCAGAATGTGTTGCTTGTTGGATTGGCATACATTTACACTATGTGTTAATGACCATAATTTTTCCATGGAAATTTGCCTAAGTACACTTAAAATGTATTAAGGACATCAAATGATACTACAGTGACTGAGTGTCAATCAAAAAATATTCTTATCTACTGACATTGTAATTCCACAGAATTATAACCCCATGGAAAAAGTGCATTTCCAGTAGTTTTAAATTGTATTTTATGGGTGTGTGTGGGGGAGCACTACCTTACTTACCCCAGAGTTGAGGCTAGCATCCATGGACTTCTTCACAGTGGCACCAAAGGCAGGGGCATGTTTGGCCAGGTATCTACCTGTTAAATAGATGTTTTGTTTAATTTACTGCACATTTCTTATTTATAGATTTCATAGAGAAAAAATATTTAAAAATAAAAAATTGTTGGTATTGTCATATGGATTATCTTAACAAAGATAAAATTGTACTTCAAGAGATAACTGTGAAATAAATTAAATATTGATTTTTTTTATGATAACATTAATGACAAACAACTAACCACCAAATCCTACCACAGCCATACCAAGTCCCGCTAAAATCACCGCTGAACTCTGAAAGGAATAACAAAGCAATACATAAATCGTAAATATATTGTCCATCCATCCATCCATGAAGAATAATTTACCTCAAGAAGCTTTCATCAATTTTTTTTTGTTTTCTCTGATCAAGTGGTTATTCTGAGTGTTACTGCTTTTGAAGACTTTTATCATATGTCAGATCTTGTTTATAATCACTTTTCAAAGTTTTACATTTTCACTATGTGATAAACAGGCAGTTGTAACTTAAATGTTTGGTGGAAAGTATATCGTTTTCTTGTACGGCCGAGGCTTTATAATGGAGGCGACGGAGTTTGGGTTCCTCTCCTAACAGAAAGTTGAGGGGAATTAACCAGAATAACCTGGAATTACATCATATAGGCAGGGATATTCCTGGCCCTTGGAATGGGGCTTGGCCCTTCATTTTAACAATTTAGTACCCCTTTTTACCCAGGGTTGTTTTGTACCAACTTTGGTTAACATTGGCCAAAACATAGCAGCTGATCCTTAAATCCGGTATTCCTGTGACTATAACCCCTGCTCTTATATCCAATCAGGTTCAATACATGAACAAAGAACTACGCAAAGCTATCTATAACAAAAAAATGCTACACAACAAATACCAAACTTGTAGGTCAAGTAAGAACTAAGCAAATATGATTCAAAGGAACTATGCCAAAGTTAAAGAATAAATCAGTTAATAATTACTTTTTGGAAAGATGTACATGGTCCGAAACTCTACGACTTCTGACGACTATTAAACCTTTTTTAACAAACAAGGGCAGTTGTGCACAGAAAGATACAGTCTTGTTAAAAATGATGTGATTGAAACTGACCAATCCAAAATACCAGGAATCTTCAACGACTTCTTTGTTAATGTGGCCAAAAATATAGGAAATTCAAATTTAAGCACTGATGATAATCACCCAAGTGTTAAAGCGATTAGGGAAAACTTGCCACAACTCAGTGATCAATGTTTTTCGACCAAAATCTTTCCAATTTAAACCTATTGATGAAGAATTTATAAGTAAACAAATCAGTAAGATCAATACCAGAAAAGCTACGGGTATAGACGGGATTTCCCCAAAGATACTACATTACGCGAAAATGTTATTATCAGTCCCTTGACCAAACTGGTAAATATGTCGCTGTCATCCTCAGTTTTCCCAGATTCCCTTAAAATAGCCCAAGTAGTCCCTATTCACAAAAAGAACAGTGTCTTAGATAAGGGAAACTATAGACCAGTTTTAAGCTCTTTCCAAGGTTTTTGAAAATGCAATTAACACCCATATATCGAACTATTTTGAGAAAATTTTTAACCCTTATTTAGCGGCATTTAGATCAGGGTATGGCTGCCAATCGACCTTATTAAGAATCACCGAGGATTGAAGAGAGCTCTTGATGAAAATAAATATGTTGCTGCTATTTTAATGGACTTATCCAAGGCATTTGACTGCCTCCCTCATGATCTTGTTCTGCTCAAACTAAAATCTTATGGTCTCTCTCCAAAATGCGGTAGATCTATAAAGAACTATTTATCTTGCAGAAAACAGTGTGTCAAAATTAGTTTTTTATAAGCACCTTGTTGGATATCTTTAAAGGTGTACCTCAAGGATCTTCTTGGGCCAGTCATTTTTAATATTTTCATTAATGATATTTTTTATTTTGTAAAAAATTCAGATTTGTACAATTATGCTGATGATAATACCTTATCCAAATCTGATCCTATCTTACAACATAGGTAATCAGAGATTACAGAGCTCACCTCAACGAATGTTGTCTTTAAGTAAGGCAAAGTCACACAATTAACCAACGTAAAGTATACATTCCAAAAATGAAAATATTTTTAAAAGCAATTTTGATCTGATACTTTGAAATAGACCTACATAAAAAATTTAAACTACTTCTTCTTTATGAAAATGTAATGAAAATCCAGCATCTGAAGCAAATTTGAGAGTTTTCATCTCTTGATGCAGCAGTTGTTTGGTTTATATAATGTTATATAAGCCTTATAGTTTTTGGTAATAGACCTGCAACCATAACTTTTACCTTGTCTATTATCTGAAAAATGTATGTCCAATTCAGCATCCGAAGCAAGTCCATTAGTGTGCATCCTTAGATGTATCATCCATGCAAGTTTGCTCATTATAGGGCTCATAGTTTATTGGAAATGAAACATGCATCAAAACTAACATTTTCACTCATCCACAAAAAGTAGGTCAGATTCAGCATCCGAAGCAAGCCTGGAAGTATGCATCCTTAGATGTATCATCTATGCAAGACTGGTCATTAAAGAACTCATAGTTCCTTGGAAATGAAACCTGCACCAAAAACTTTTAACTATTCACTCAACCGGAAAATGTAGGTCAGATTCAGCATCCGAAGCACGCCTGGTAGTGTGCATCCTTAGATGTATCATCCATGCAAGTTTGGTCAACATAGGGCTTAAAGTTACTTGCAAATGAAACCTGCACCAAAAACATTAACCTGTTCACTCAACTGGAAAATGTAGGTCAGATTCAGCATCCGAAGCAAGCCCTGTAGTATGCATCCTTAGATGTATCATCCATGCAAGTTTGGTCAACATAGGGCTTATAGTTACTTGGAAATGAAACCTGCACCAAAAACTTTAACCTGTTCACTCAACTGGAAAATGTAGGTCAGATTCAGCATCCGAAGCAAGCCCGGTAGTATGCATCCTTAGATGTATCATCCATGCAAGTTTGGTCAACATAGGGCTTCTAGTTACTTGGAAATGAAACCTACACCAAAAACTTTAACTTGTTCACTCAACCGGAAAATGTAGGTCAGATTCAGCATCCGAAGCAAGCCCGGTAGTATGCATACTTTGTTGTTTACTCCATGCAAGTTTTGTCAACATAGGGCTTATAGTTACTTGGAAATGAAACCCACACCAAAAACTGCACCAAAAATGTTAACCTGCTCCAAAAACATTAACCTGGTAATTCCTTTGCTGAAATTGCAGCATCTGAAACTTTGACTGGTACAATGAAACACACTTAAAGCATCTTCCATGCATGTCTTATCAGTATAGGACACAGAAGTAATTAAAAAGAAAACTGCTCCAAAAAACTTAACCTTAACCTGGGACGCCGACACCGACGCCGACGCCGAGGGTATCACATAAGCTCCCCCCAACTTCGTTGAGGTGAGCTAAAAATGTTATTACTACTCTTGAAAAGGAAAGTGGCACTCTCATCGATTGGTTTTCAGCTAATAAAATGCAGGCAAACCCAGAAAAATTTCAAGCAATAGCACTGGGGAAAAAGACGCATGATAAAAACATTACTTTAAACTTGAAAGGTACAACTCTTGCCTGTGAGGATGAAGTGAAACTGCTTGGTGTTACTTTTGATTTTAACTTAAACTTCAATTCTCATATATCAAATATTTGTAAAAAAGCAGCTCGACAATTAAATGTGTTAAAACGTGTCGGGAAACATCTCTGTAAACTGGGTAAACTTACCATCTATCACTCCTTTATAATGTCCAACTTTAGTTATTGTCCTCTGGTATGGCATTTTAGCAGTGAACAAAATTGCCAAAAAATAGAAAAAATTCAAGAGCGAGCACTAAGATTCATATATAATGACTACACAAGCAGTTATGACCAGCTCCTAGAAAAATCAAACCTCCCCTCACTGAAAATCAGGCGTATGAGAGCCATGGCCCTTGAAGTTTTCAAAATTATAAACAATCAATGCCCACTGTTCCTGCAAGATTTAGTTCAACAGCGAAATTCAACATACAATTTTAGATATCAAAAGACCCTGGAATTACCTAGGCCAAGAACCACTAGGTATGGAAAACAGTCATTCAGCTATGCAGCTGCTACGCTGTGGAATTCTCTACCAAATCATGCTAGGGAACTTTCCACCCTCAGCCAATTTAAAACTTTCATAGAGACATGGACGGGGGAAAAATGCAAATGCAGTTCCTGCAGAAACCACGGCGTGGGGCTGCATAGCTGATGAGACAATGTTTAGAAACAGTTGAATTTTCATTTATTTTTGAAATCTTTCATTTTCTCTAATGATATCACCTATCTCATTTTATTTCATTGTTTTCTAGTTTTTTTCCCTTTAACCTCACAATATGCATATCTTGCCTATGTAGGTAGGGACTGACCCAATCACTAGGCAGGATGTGTACTGATGAAGAACATAAATTTCTTAAAAATTATTATTATTATTATTATTTATTTTATTTTTCATTCTTTCCTTCCTTCTCAATTTGGTTTAGCTATGTCTGTGTGAATTTTAAATTTCCTAAACTTTCAAATGTGTTCAATTATCGGGTTTTATTTATTTATTTATTTTTAATATTATTAATAATACAATTAGTTATTTTTATCTGAATTTATGAATTAAACTTAGTGCTTAATTTTATTACATGTACTATCATATGACTTTTATTTATTTATTTATAATACTCACGTTATATTTATTTTTGTTTCTCTTAATGCAATCATATTGCTTTTCAAGTTGACTATTTTTCTTTAACTTATTCTAAAGAAACTATAAATTCTTAAAATTTGTTTAATTCTTAAAATTCATTTTATCTGTCATAATTTTTGTATGTGTATATATGTACATGTGTTTTTGCATGATAATTTATGTGTAAACGTCTTTCTGTGATATTTTAACTGTGATAGTCGGTTGAAGAGCTCTACAGAGCTCATGTTTATTGTTATGTATGTATACAATGCCGACTTTAAATAAAATTTACTTACTTACTTACTTACTTTATCCTCTGTATGTCAAATATAAAAGCAGGAATGAAAGTCAGATTGATCTAAGCCAACATCTGCATGTCTCTCACCCAGTTAAAGTCCATTTGATTTACACGAATCATTCTAACGACAAAGATTCTATTCATTGCCAAAAAACATGCGTTTAAAAGAACTGACAAAGGAGGGACTTTTAACGGGTCGACATTTAACAAGTAACAAGAAGAAACGCAGTTTACAGTCTGAGGACATTCGAGTTAAGCACCACATTTTCGATTTCAATGGATTGAAAACAACAATTATGAATAAAAGTAGCGCTAAAGTGTGCAGAAATCATCTTACCATTTTTTTTATTTAATGATTATCCTTTCCTGATCATTGTATAAGAGTTTTTAGGGCGAAATAATTTCAATTTGGCAGTCACATTGCGTTGTTGATTTTCTTACGAAATCAATGTCATATGAATGCCGATCCCGAGTATAATTATTAAAGTACGGAGGTCTTCTCGGGACATAGAAAATTATGAGTGATAACAAAAAAGAAAACATGTTTATGAAACACTGCTTATAACTAGGTTTGAAGTTTCTGAAATGCAAATCAAACTACAAGTTTCTAAAGTGCAAATCAAACTACAATTAAGTTTCTAAAATGCAAATCAAACTACAAGTTTCTAAAATGCAAATCAAACTGCAAGATCAAGGTCAAAATTGTTGTATCCAAAGGAATCTTTTCAATCAAGCAACCCTTTCCCTCTTATGTATATGTATATTTTATTTCATGTGTATGATCATAATCATTATATAAATTTTAATACAATGTACTTTCTTTTTTGCCCCATGACCCTTAATTGGTCAATAAAAGAATTGAATTGTCAAGCGAAATTCACCTGTGATATGAAAGCCCCAACCTCTCACCAGAGGGTGTTTTACGCTCCGCTTTGATGAAAGCCAGGTAGCATCAACTGTTATGGCCAAGGTTAGCGGTCGGATTTTTTTTTTTGGGGGGGGGGGGGTTAGTAATGAATAATGAGTAACCGAGGTACATTGTGAGGTACGTTGAGAATAATCTCAAGAAACTCATTGTAAGGTACCTGATCATAAATATAGACTTTTTCTCATTGAGCACAATGTTAGGGGCCAAACTCCATACAGTGTCGATTCTCCGGGACTACTTTCCCTACGAATATGGAGTTGTAGCGTAACGTAATACTGAGCTGTTTGGAGCTTGGTTAGGGGCGGATAATGCAAAACCTAAAACCTTCGCTACTGACGTATTCTGTCCGGGGGGGGGGGGGGGGGGGGGGGTATATAGGAATGTGCGAGTGCTTGTGATAATAATGTGCACTGGCGGATTTAGGATGGCGTAGGAGGCGCACGCCCCATAAAATTTTCAAAGTATGACATGACTCACTAATATTAATACCATGGTTTATCTTTATTCTTAATGGTCAATTAATAAATGGATTTTTTTTAAATGACCAAGTATCAGTTTTCTTTAAAATCAAGTCTGAAAACTTTGCATTCCCTAGGCATTCTTTTTTTTTTTTTTGTGGTCTAACCATTGTTTAAATAATTGCTTTTCTTTTTTTTTTCAAGTAGATTTTTAAGAGAATATTTAACCAATATCAGTATTCTTATACCCCCCGCTTGAAAAGTGGGAGGGTATATAGTAATCGGTATGTCCGTCCGTCCGTCTGTTACGCTTTGGGGTAGTGTCCCATCTCTTATCCGCAACTCCTCTCATACCACTGAAGGAAATTTAATGAAACTTTCACAGAATCTTCATTACATATTGCCATTGTGCACCTCCTATTTTACTTTTTGATCTGACATATATTTTGGATTTTCCAGAGCAAAACTTGGACGCTGCCATTATATTCATATGGGAGGCGGGGGGTATTATTTAGTGAGCCCATTGCTCACAGTACCTCTAGTTGTGCCTGGTTTTACCTTTAAAATACACGAAAACCTTGGAGCCTAAGAGGGCTTCCCCTCAATGCGGCTCCCATACCCCCTGGCTGAACGAAGTCATCAACGACCCAATCATAAATCCTGTGTCCGCCTGTGATGCAGGCACGTAGCAACAGGGAGGGGGGGGGGCTGGTCCCCCCACTTTTTTTCCAACATTACCTTTACTACTGAAAATGTTCATTGAAAGGTTGGTTTGCCCCCCCCCCTCCCCACTTCTTACCACAGTAAAGTGATATCAAGAAAATGTAGTACATGTATTGTATGGGGGAAAAATTGGAAGTGAAAGAAGTTGGCTTGAAAAAAGTTGGTCACTAACATCCCCCCCGGCACGAAATAGGATTTGTGAGTTTGGGCAATTTCCTTTTTTTTTCGCTTGTCAACTTTTATAGGTAAGTAAAAGCAAATTCTGTTGCTGCCCCCCCCCCCCCACTTTAAAAAACGATGCTACGTGCCTGTGATGTGAAACATCTTAAAGCTATATCTTTCGTTTAAAACATGCTATTTGAAATTTAATGGCCCTATGAAAAGAATTATATGGATATGTTAAGGTTATATTCTATAATTTAGAAGATTTACAAAATAAAACCCTCTCTCTGATACTAGTATTGGTCAGCAGTATGGTGCAGGAGACCATAATTTTAAACTCATTTTAATCCAAAACATTTTAATCCGAAACATTATTTTTTCATTTTCTTTTGATAATTATCAGTAATTATCAGTAAGTTAATTAGTGAAAATTAACTGTGTTATCAAAATATTTCTTTACTTAATTTTGTATTTTTCAAAAATATATTTTTTTTTATCAGTATTATATGGCTTTTACATGTAAGCAATTATTTCAAGTTATGAACCATGTGTAAATTGATTAATATAAGTATGTACATGTACTAAGAATATGCTGAAACTACTTTTAATCACACATTTTTTAATCCGAAACATTATTTTTTATTTTCTTTTGATAATTATCAATAAGTTAATTAGTAAAAATTAAGTGTGTTAGCTAAATGTATCATGGCTAAGACATATGAAACTTATTTCTGAAAAGGTAAGCAATACTTTATATTATTTTTCACTTTAATCTAATCTCATACTTACATACTTGTTGACAGTTGTAGATGAACATTAATATTGGGACTTTTTAATTTTATTTTTATAAGTTTTTTTTAAATTTTTTTTCACTAACTTCACTGGTTAGCATGGAAAAGAGCCGGTTTTCTTATTCAATAGGAGGAGTGGTTTTCAGCGGCGATTTTAATGTGCTACGTTATTTTCAAAATACATATTAAGGAGTGGTGGGCAGTTGCCCAGCCCTCCAACCCGCCACTGTAAAATTCATTCAATTGCAATACAACTATAATTTTGACCCTGCCTTTTCCCCATAGACGATTCACCTTTGTAAAAAGATAGATAAGCAATACAAAACATTGGCCGTATACGTGAACGATGAAAATCTCTGTGTTGGGTGCTACCGGTCCGTCAGGGTTACAGACAGTGTTAGAAGCCCTGGAGAGGGGGTACAGTGTCGTGGCCCTGGTGAGAAACCCCGATAAACTGACCGTCAAGGACGACAAACTACAGGTAAAATAGATCATCGGATACTTCTTAACGGAAGGTGTCAGAGAGTGAGAAGGGGGGGGGGTGGTAAGCAAACAGTCCTACTTCTATAGTGTCTTTGATTTCAAAATAAATCCAGAAATGAATGATATTACGTGTAATGAAATGATCAATAATGAACATGATGAAAGGATCAATTTATTTTTAAAAGAAAAGTTACAGAAAGGAATATTTTTTTCTTTTATTGTAATTTTGTATATGTCATGTATGTTTATGTCATCGATGATGCAACTTTTTCGACTCTATCAAGCAGTTTTATTAAATTCTTACATCTCTCTCTCTCTCTCTCTCTCTCTCTCTCTCTCTCTCTCTCTCTCTCTCTCTCTCTCTCTCTCTCTCCATGAGTTAAACTGACACACCTTTCTCTCTGTAGGTATGTAAGGTGGATATCTTTAAGGAGGATGAGCTGGCCCCTCACATTAAGGGCTCGGATGCTGTCGTGTCATGCCTGGGAGGATCTGCCTCCTTGTTTGGTTGGACTAAATGTACCCTCTACACAGACTCCGCCAAAAGTATAGTCGGGGCGATGAGGAAGTCGGGGGTCAAGCGTCTGATAGCGATGTCCGCCTGGGGTAGTGCAGGTACTGAAGTATAGTCCTGAGGGGAGGGGATTATACACACCATAATAAACTAAACGTCCCTGTTTGTATTTATAACTAGATGAAATTCATGACTACAAAATTAGATTTCTATACACTTTAATCATTTATTACGATTTTTAGTGACAGATGGCGAGCCGTTCATTATAAGATGGATACTAAGGCCGCTGTTTATCGGAAACTTACTGACGAATCTCGGAGAAATGGAGGATTATCTGAACAAAGAATGTCCAGATATCGACTACACTTCTGTTAGACCACCAGGGCTTAGTAACCAACCCAGTACAGGTAATGTCAGGATACAAGATAGCGAGAGATTTTATATTAAATTTATATAATTTATCACCGACAAAAATTATACCGTTTGTACAATAGTGGCAGCTTTTCACATGTATATATTTCATGGTATGCGTATTATATATAGACTTTTTTACATCAATGCAACCGATCTAGAGCCCCACCCTGGGATATTCAGAGTTAATAAAATTAACACACGTTTATTTGTTAGGTAACCCAAAATTATGACCTATGACCACATCTTATCGGACAATATAGCCCCCTCGTGATAAAAGCGATAAAGTTTGACATTTATATGAAAGATAATTCAATTGTCCCCCCCCCCCCCAAAAAAAATCCGTCGCATTTTACGTGTAGAATTTTTATGGGACGTTTTATCCTTCTCCCCCATCCCGGCCACGCTAGAAAAAATTCTGGATCCCAGCTTCCGAAATGAATGGATAATATCCTTCTATAATTAATATTGCAGGACGAACCGTACGAGCTGAAAACGGCCGTCAATTTCTGGAGAACAGTGAAACACAAATCTCCCGACGTGATGTGGCCAAATATCTACTGGATATTATCAACGACTCCTCAGTGTACAAAGCTTGTGTCGCTATTGGGTATGACAAGAAAAAGTGATAGCAGTTTCCATTGACTGACCATAGAACCTCAATTTCCTACGTGTGCCTTGTACATGAATATACCTGTCATTCATATAACACATACTTGGAAAGCATCTTTTGTTGAATAAGACATTGGTCTACCAACGCTCATCAAAATTATAATTGCTTATCTGGTTTAGGTCAAAGGTTACGTAAAGGTCATATACCTGTAGTTAATATGATAAAAAAATACATGTATAGTAAACAAATACGGAACTGTATTTTTGAGGATTAAAATTGAGTGAGATTGAATTATCCCTCCAAAAATGGATCTCTTATTGGAATAGAATCCTGGAAATGGAGTCATTTTTCAAGCAGTGGACTTTAAAGGAAATGTAAACCTAAGATAGATTAAATACATGTACTCGTATGTACTACACAACGATCTTTGACGAGAAAAATTTGGATTTTAAGAGTGTTCGGCAACATTTTGAACTCACATAATTTTTTTTAAGTCTTTCATAAAGTATGCAGTTTGATATTATTAAATTATATCTTTTTTGAAGATTCAATTTAAAAAAAATAAAAAATGTTTTAAGTTATTGCTTTAGTGTTTTATGTGACGCATCAAAACGACTTGCTTGGATTTGGGGTTTTATAATGATGAGAAGACCTTACAAGCATATTAATTTCCCAGTTTAAATCAAACCATTAATTGATGTAGAAGGAAATGGGGTACGGTGGGAGGTGCAAAATTTTGTAAATATCTGATTTCATGAAAAGACCAGTCAGACTACGACATTAGGGACACCCTATACAATGCTATATATGTACAGTGACGCAATAGAGAGAAGGGATAGATCATTGCAAATTATAAAACGTATCATTTTTTTAATAGAAAATGGGACACGACTTCAAACTACGCATTAACAATGTCTTACATGATACTTAAAGTCTCAGAAATAAATTTTTAAAAAGGAAACACGTAACCATGCACTTGGATCGAGGGGTTAATTGTGCATTAAAGAAAAATTCACCTTGTTTATTACTCCGTATTTAAATGTTAATATCTAATGTTCTTTTTTATTTAAAATTTATAGACAATAAATCTATTTTAATAAAGCGAATGAATCTAAATTTTAAAAAAAATAAATGCAAAATTTGGGCTCAAATTTCAGAAAGTTGCAGTTTTGAAGCAGAAAAGTTCAGAAGACTGTTTTCATAACTATTTTTAATCCCTCAGTCAGGATATTTTCAATCATCTTTTTTAAATCAAAATTAAAGGAAATGGTGAACCAAGGAAATTACCCTTTAATCTCCATCGCCCTTTTGTTGGCATTCTCATGTGTACTAATTGCGCCCTTTCATAAACAGACCTACTTATGTATAATATGATGCAGAATTTTAAAAAAAAAAGTACTATATGAAAAAAGAAATCTCCTGATTTGGCCTTCAATTTCACATTCAGACATACCAACCACACGCGTTTGACGAATTAACACTTTTTTGTACGTTGTTTCGCTACATATGTATTTCTTTATATTCGAAAACAAAGTCGTCACTGATCTAGAATCGAACACATCTCTGTTTCATATTTGGACACTTTACTAGAAAATTTATTGACAAAGAGATAAGCTTACCTTTCTTTATCATCAACTTCTATTATTTATGTACATCAACTACATATATGGAGTTCGATATGCAAGAGCAAGCTCTAAAAACAGACACGTTTTTGACAAATAAGTTGGTGACACTAAGATATCAACAGTCAACAATTTATAAATTCTATGGTCGATTCATTGACATTGTTAGCACATAGCAATTGCTACCTATCAACGAGGTTTACTCGTCTATTGCACCATCCAACAGGTCTCTGATGATGTTTAGAGTAATCTCTGTTGAGATTCTGCTAGACTAGATATTTGGACTGACGCCGTCGCAGAATCTCTGGACGACCATTAATAGTTCACGTCTGGAAATTAGGCTCCAAATTCGGTCGACTATAGCAAGAATTATTCACTTAGACCACACTGCCGTTCGATTCACTTAAGTCATTTAGTTGTTTATTTGACTCTCTGTCACTATTATTTCTACATATCTAAGCGTTTAGGCATGTAAATCCCAACATAAAAATATTCACTGTTATCTGCGTTCGAAATATGGCTCCCATGACGAAATTGTTTACCTCCTCGAATAAAAGAGTTCCTATAGTCTGTTTTTACCCTATGTGATTCTGAACCAAGTCTACTGTGGCTATTGAACATCACATAGGGTAAAAACAGACTACTCGTTATCTCCATATTTCCTTCTTGTAAAGAGTAGGTATATAATTATGAAGGAAATTAGTAATAAACTAATACTAGTATACAGATTTGCATAGAGGAGAAGTAGTCAATGTCAATGTAGTGTTTGAAAGTTAACAAGATTTCATGAAGTAGGGCTAAAACAAATTTTTAAGCATTGCATTATTTTAACTACCAACACTGTAGAATTATCCCCAGATCAACTGACAGAGGATTCATATGGGAGCTATATCTAGCATTAAATACAAATGCAGATGAATTTAAGACTTCAGAAAGATGAGTTAATTAATGTATAAATATTGCACCTTTTGTACCCCCATAGATCTGTTATTTATCTATCTCGAGCGTAGAGATCTTTAGTGATTATGTAATATGTAAGAAAAACGATGAAAATCTCTGTTTTGGGTGCTACTGGCCCGTCAGGGTTACAGACAGTGTTAGAAGCCCTGGAGAGAGGGTACAGTGTCGTGGCCCTGGTGAGAAACCCGGATAAACTGACCATCAAGGACGATAAACTACAGGTAAAACAAGCAAATTCAAAGAATTGTGGTCCCCCGCTTTCGGTGTCTTTGTGGGTGAGATGTTATTTTTATGACATATTGTGTGTAATATGAACATCCTATTATATGTCATTTATTTAGAAGAATGAAAACCCTAATCCTGACCGTTAAAAAGTTATGGCCAAAGTAAAAAAAAAATTAAAAGTAGGTCAACTCCAAGGTCAAGGTCAAAGGGTCAAGTTGTTGATATCCAATGAAAGGTTTTGCCACAAGAATTTTGTGACATGTGTGAAGTATGAAAGTCCTAGCCCTTACTGTTCAAAAGTTATGGTCAAGGTTAAAGTTTTTTCATAAGAACGTAAATCTTTAAGGTCAAGGTCAAAAGGTCAAAGTTGTTGGTATCCAATGAAATGTCTTGCCACAAAGAATACATATGTGAAATATAAAATCCTAGTATCCACTGTTAAAAAGTTGTGACCAAAGTTAAAGTTATTCTAATGTAGTTAAAACTCCAGGGTCAAGGTCAAAGGGTAAAAGTTATTGGTATCCAATGAAAGGTCTTCTCTAAGGATTACATAAGTGAAGTACGAAAGCCCTAGTCCTCACCGTTCAAAAGTTATGGTCAAGGTTAAAGTTTTTTCATAAGTATGTAAATCTCCAAGGTCAAGGTCAAAAGGCCAAGGTTGTTGTTATCCAATGAAAGGACTTGCCACAAACAATACATATGTTAAATATAAAAGTCCGAGTACCTACTATTCAAAAGTTATGGCCAAAGTAAAAGTTTGGAATTTTTGTGTAAAAGTGGGTCAAACTCCAAGGTCAAGGTCAAAAGGTCAAATTTGGTGGTACCCAAAGAAAGGTCTTGTCGCAAGGAATACACATGTGAAATATGAAAGTCATAGCTCCACTAAATCAAAAGTTATGGGCAAGGTTAAAGTTTTTGTGACGGACAGACTGACGGACAGACGAATGAGATTTAATGTCCCCTCGCTTTCGCGAAAGCGGGGGACAATTAGGTCACATAATTGATAAAGTCCCTGCAGTTTTCAAACTTAAACTGGGCGTGGGTGGATTTTTATTGTCAGAAATCTACAAAAGGCGAAATATGCATATCTTTATACGAATGAGTGTGTATAGCGTTAATTTTTATGCCCCCGTAAACGAAGTTTCGGTGGTATATAGTTTCTGTTCTGTCCGTCCGTATAGCTGCATGTTTGTCAGAAAATCTTTGACCATTACTTTTGACTGAGTGGGACTATGAATTTCATATTTCACAGGTGTATTCCATTAGACAAGACCTCTCTTTGGGGCTACCAAATATGACCTTTTGACCTTGACCTTGGAGTTTGACACACTTTTACATCAATTATCCAAAATTTTTCTTTGGCCATAACTTTTGAACGGTTGGTACTAGGACTTTCAAACTTCACATCCTTGTGACAAGACCTTCCATCGGATATCAACAACTTTGACCCTGGAGTTTGGCCTACTTTAAAAAACATTACTTGGCCATATCTTTTGAACGGTTGGTGCTGGGACTTTCAAACTTCACATGTGTAATCCTTGTGACAAGACCTTTCACTGGATTGAACTTTGGCTCTTTGACCTTGGAGTTTGCCCTACTTCTTAAAAATTTAGAATTGGCCATAACTTTTGAATGGTTAGGGCTGGGGCTTTCGTACTTCCACTATGTAATTTTTGAGACAAGGTCTTTCTTTAGAAACCAACAACCTTGACCCTTTGACCTTTACCCAGGAATTTGACCTACCTTCAAACCGTAATCCCTGCCCATAACCTTTGAACAGATGGTGCAAGGGTTTTATATTTCACATTTGTCTTTCTTGTGAGAAGACCTAGCTTATTTGGGGTATCAATATGTTTGATTTGCATTTAAGAACATTTAACCTTCGCTATGTTGCCGTACTCTAGCCGAGTTTCATATTGTTTTTCATATGATAACGACCTCAGAAAAATGTGAGTAAAATCTATAATTAATTCGGTTGAATTTATAACAACCCGTGTCTTCTCTTCGAGAACCGCTCAGTTTGATTTATAACCGAGAGAAGGAAACATGTGGCCGGGCTAGGTAAAACCATAAGTTCCAGAGAAGTGTATTAAAATATATTATGTATTTACTGTATCAAACATATTACAGTAACTGTTCTCTAGTCCAGAATGATAAGTGTACTAATGTATACCTCATTTGTTTGTCTTTCAGGACTGATAAACCCATTCGAACCTAATCTATGCATAGAATCTGCAAATTCTGATTTAAACAAAATTGACGAAACCCTGTAATCACAACTTATTTGTCGGTAACTTGCCTTGATTAAAATAAAAGATCTTACTCAGAACGTGCTTTTGCATACCTAATTAACTGAGAGATATAAACACTCTCTGCAGAAGATATTGAGTATAATATAGCATCACTTTTGTAATCTTCATTAGAACTTTTTTATTTTATCGTGAGCAACCTTAGATCCACTACCGATCCTATTTTGAAAGTACTTAGAACTAGCAATGACCAAACACTTACATTTTTTCTCTCAGGTATGTAAAGTAGACATCTTTAAGGAGGATGAATTGGTTCCACATTTTGGAGGATGTGACGCTGTTGTATCGTGTTTAGGGGAGGGGGGTCCGGTGGGGGATCTTTGTTCGGGAGGAACAAATGTACCCTGTACACGGACTCCATCAGGAGTATAGTGGGAGCAATGAGGAAATCGGGAGTGAAGCGTCTAATAGCCATGTCATCCTGGGGTAGTGCAGGTATGATCAATATATAGGACAAAGAAAACGATTCTTTTTGTTTTTAGTCCTTATATGAGAAGTTTAACAAAACGGTTATGGATTTCTTTAACTTTAAAAAGGCTTCTTTAATTTCAACCCCCCTTCTCTATCTATCCTTTGTCCGGTCTTCCCTCCTTTATGTGAGCTTGTTTGAATTGTGGATTCTCTTCACAGTTACAGAGGGCGAACCTTTTCTTATGAAATGGGTTCTACGGCGGCTGTTAATCGGAGAAATACTGGAAAATATTGGAGAAATGGAGGACTATTTAAATCAGGAGTGTCAAGATATAAACTTCACTACCGTCCGACTGCCATGGCTTTCTAACGGACCTAGTACAGGTATTGTTAAAATGTTTGGAAATAGGTAAGTTTATGATGGCGATACGTTTAAGATGATGATAACGAACAGTGATCGGTCTAAAAAATTCTATAAACAATACAAAGGTGAAAAGAGGGCATAAACACAGACCTCTGAAATTCCAGGACTGGGATCAGGTGCCTAGGAGGAGTAAGCTTCCTGTTGACCGATCACATCCGCCCTGAGCCCTGTGTATTAATCAGGTAGACAGAACTTTTCCTAGTGAAATCAGTATAAAACAATGGGCTAATAATTGGTATCAAACAAGTCAGCCAAAATTCCACCCAATGATGAGTTATATTTGCTAACAAGATCATTATATAACGACCATAGAATTTACGAAATACCGACTTTGATCAAGGTTGTTGAAATCCTTGTAACTTCAACTTATCAGCAAGTAGCATGCTTCGCATTAAAAATTATTCGAGTTTGAGACTATAATACTAGCGTTTATTTTGTTTGTTTGTTGTTTACATCCCTCTCGAGAATACTGTATTGAATTTTGACTCTGCTTGGCATATATACATGTACAATGTTCTTCATCCTGATTTTGCGTTCTGTATAGCAGAAGGAAAATATGATGTCTCTTATTTGAAAAAGTCACACTACTTTCAAAATGTTTTCATCTCTCGATACAGTGCATGCTTGCATACATTTTTTTTTCTTTTATATCAGAGAAACCAATTCAAGCAGAAAACGGCCGTCAATATCTGGAGAACAGTGAAACACAGATCTCCCGACGAGATGTGGCCAAATATCTACTGGATATTATCAACGACTCCTCAGTGTATAAAGCTTGTGTCGCTATTGGTTATGACAAGAAAAAGTGACCAGAGTTATTTGTACCCAGAGTTTCGAGTAGTGCCAAGAATATTTTTAATATGGATTTGAATTTTGTTGATTGTGCCTTATCGCATTTTCCTGCAAAATTACTTGTATAATATTGGTACAATTTTCTTTGAATTTTGACATATATAAAATATGAGTTGATTGATACGCATTGTAAATTATGAAAGAAGATACCAAGATAATCTTCATCTAAATGTACATTGACGCTGAATGTGTTTTTGCAAAAGAGGTAGATCAGTACTTTTTATTTTACAGCAGTAATGCTTTCCTTGACGCATTTTTTCCTAAAGATCGAGATGAGGCCATCTTTGAAATAATGTTTGTTTGCCCTCTCCCAACTCACGGTAAGAAAAAATTGGGTCGGTAGGTACAGTGCGAATTTTAGTTTTGGGTTGGGTAATTTGTAGCCAGTCATTCAAGAGAGGGTAAACAATTTTTTTTTTTTAAAATGGTCTTGTGTCTCTAGATCTTTTCAGACACTATTGAAAACAATAGTGAAAAACACAAGATGTGATTGTGAAACACTGACGCCCGTATGACAGTTTGTGGCGAGGGTTGAATTTTCTCAAATGCAAGTCAAACTCAAAGATTAAGGTCAAAAGGTCAAAATTATTATTATCCAAAGGAAGGTCTAATTAAAGAATAAAAGTCTGCAATCTAATTAAAATTAGATCTTTGATCCGCTCCAGTTTGATCGCTACACAAAGTTTTTGTCTTTGTGTAGCGATCAAACTGGAGCGGATCAAAGATCTAATTTTAATTAGATTGAAAAGTCTGGAAACCCTAGCACCAACTGTTCAAAAGTTATGGTGAAGGTTAAAGTTCAGAAATTTTGGACAAAAGTTAGTTAACCTCCAAGGTCAAGAGGTCAAATTTAGTGTTACCCAAAGAGAGGTCTTGTCACAAGGAATACACCTCTGAAGTATGGAGCCATTGCCGCACCCACTCAAAAGCTATGGGTAAGGTTTAAGTTTTTGCGGACAAAAAGACGGATAGCTAGACAGAGGGACGGACAAGGCAAAAACAATATACCCCCGAATCTTTGATTATAGGGCATAAAAACAAGATGTGTTCAGAAAACACCCAGGCATCTCATGGCGAAAATTTATGTTTCTGAGTTGCAAGTCAACAACCTAAACTCCGCCCCACCCCTCCCACCCCCTCCCCACATGATTAAGAGATTTAAAAAAAGTCCCTGTCACAAATATGGCAGTTGTGAAATATGAAAGCCATAGCACTGACAACAGGAGTCTTGAAGTTTTTATTGTCCAAAAAAAAAAAAAAAAAAAAAAAAAAAATCCGGAAAAAAATTTCCCGCCACAACTAAAAAAAAAAAACACGTAGTTGAGGAGGGAGCTTTTTTTTCCGATTTTTATTTTATTTATTTTTTTTTCATTTTATTTTATTTTATTATTATTAATTTTTTTTTTTGACGATAAAAACTTCAGACTCCTGTGCACTGACCATTCAAAAATAATGAACAAGAATGAAGGGTAAAGTTTTTGAAATGTAGGTCAAACTACAGGGTCAAAAGGTAAAAATTAATTGTCCCCAAAGCAAAATCTTGTCACGAGGTATACGCCTTTGAAACAGGAAAGCCCAACATTAACTCATGTCATTCAATACTCATAGCCAAGGTTAGAGGATTTTCAACAGTGTTTCAAACTCCAAGGTCAAAGGGTCAATTTTTTGTTCCTAAGGGAAGGTCTTGCCAAATTAAGACTAAGTCAATGCCTTGTACTTGTAACATATATAACGTATGACAATAAAAGAAAATATAGCAGGGAGAATTTTCAGTTGGAGGGATGGGGCACTACCAAATACCAAAAAGTCCTTAATATAACAAGCCAAAAAAGGATAATCAGTTGTTTAATTGAGGGGGCACAAAGTTTTCTATAGTATTCTATATATCGGGAAAAATACAGGAGCGGGGGCACTGCCCCTGTATTCCCCTTCTCCCGGTTCCTACGGTCATGTATAGAGAGATTCTTTAACTGTTAAGAAATCAGTGGTGCCATGACAAAGGAAAACAAGCTAATTCAAACAATTGTAGTCCCCAGCTTTGGGTGTCTTTGTGGGTGGAATGTCATTATTATGACATATTGTGTCAAATATGAAGGCCCTATCATATGTCATTGAAAAATTATCACCAAAGTTGATTTTTAAAAATTAGGTCAATTATGAAGGTCGAGGTCAAGAGGTCGAAAATCATAGTAACTCAGAAATATCTTGTCACATGTAATGCACATGTCAAATACGAAAGTCCTATCTCTTCTCAATCAAAAGTTATAAGGAAAAATTAACATTTTTGAAAAGTAGGTAAAACTTCATGATCAAAAATCTTAGTGTATTAAGAAATGTCTTGTCACATACAATACACAGCTTTAATATGAAAGCCCAATCTCTTCTCATTCAAAAGTCATGACCAAATTTAAAAATCTTAAAAAGTGGGTCAAACTTCAATGTCACGAGGTCAAAAATCATAGTGTTTTTAGAAAGGTCATGTCATACATTTAGGTAATACACATGTATAATATGAAAGCCCTATCTCTCATTGGCGTCGGAAGCAAATTGAAAGAGGGGCTAAGTTTAAGAGAAAAAAATTCAGACCTACAAAAAACCTGACAAGCAAAAACAAAAAAAGAGGAAATTTCTTCATTGAACACAAACGAAAATCCTATTTTCCAAACGCTCAGATTTTCCCTTTTGTAACCTTAACTGCAACATTTTATAGAAAGTAGGGGGGGGGGGCTAAACCTACGCCCCAATGTTCAATGCCTATAGTGTCTATTCTTGCAAAAAAAAAGTGTGGGGGGGGGCTTACCCCCCTACACCAGCCCCCCGGTTCCAATGCCTATACCTCTTCTCATTCAAAAGTTAAGGCCAATTCAAATAAATGATTTCTTGGAAGTAGGTCAAACTACAAGGTCAAGGTCAAGAGGTCAAAAAACACAGTGTATTTAGAAAGTTTGTCTTGTCACAGGTAATACACATGTTTAATACGTGAAAAGCCTATCTCTTTTCAATCAGAATTTAAGTTATCGACACTTCAAAATAAATAGTGAATTTAGTCGGAAAGGTCTTGCCACAGCCAGTAGCCAATGTGGATAATATAACAAAACAAGACTAATAATGTTCTATAAAGTAGTACACCAACTTGTCGCCATACCAACACAAATACTCATACCTACAGACACAAGAACTAGACAAAATCACTCACAAACATACCGACACTTACCAACATCAAAAGAAACATACAAATGGTCATTTTTTCCACATACTATAATTCAATGGAATTTACTTCCCCAGTCCGCTGTCCAAGCCACTAATGTTGACATTTTTAGAGAACACCTAACACCAGCTGTTCTCAACACTATCATGTAAAATTAAAACAGTTAAACTTTTCTTTTAATCACTAATGTAAATAAAAGCACATTTCTTTTTTCTTTAAATTGAGTTAGGTCACGCATGCGCACCAACAAGTATTCTTCAGCACCCTGAAGTTTTGTTGTAAACCAGAAGAAGAAGAAAAGCCCCATCTCTTTTCATTCAAAAGATATGACCAAAGTTAATTATTATGTGACAGACGGACAGACTGACAGGCCTACAGACGGACAGACGAATGAGTTTTAATGTCCCCTCACTTTCGCGATTTCAAGCGGGGACAATAAAAACGGTTTTATTTTTTTTGAATTTTGACATTGTCCCTGGATCGCTTCATGTGTCTTTCCACTTCCGGGTTGACGTCATTACTACATCTGCTTCCGCCATTTTTGCTGCAAAGAAAATAAAGACGAAAGAGAAAGTTGCCTCTGGATCTCTTGCACAATAATGGATCCTCAATCTTGATTTCTAATTGCTTGTGCCATCAACTTATCAAGTAATACATACTTTCAAACAGTTTATCATTTAATAACAAATGTAACATTGATAATTGAATGCAGTGACAGTTGACAAAAATGAAGTAGAATCACAGGGGGATGAAAAAAAGCAAGAACTTGCTTCAATGAAAGGGGGAAAAAAAGGAAATCTAAAATGTTGTAAGTAGGGTTAAAATAAAATTTTAGGAGAAGAATAAGTGGTGAAAGTTTAGTTGATTTTCTACAGGTAACAGGGTAGAAAAACAAGGCTGGGGATAAGTATGTTCATGTTGAGGAGGAAAAGACTGATTTCATGCAGAGCTCAGGAAGACTGTCAAGTGTTTTGATATTAAGAAGTGACAGAATACTAATAAGCTAGTGAGTCAAGTAGTAAGTAGTCTAGTAAATCAATTTAGTGTATATTTCTGTATTTTGATTTATCATTAATGAGTTATTAGATGTGTAACATTAAGAAAGGAGAAAATGTATGGCTGGACCGGGAATCGAACCCGGGACCCCTGTATCTCTAGTCAGGTGCTCTACCAACTGAGCTATCCAGGCTGATATCCGCAGCCCAAACCATTACATTCCTCCCTCCTTAAATGGTCTTCGTCCCTGAAGACACAACCCAAGTTCTTATTGCCCCTGGCAGGACTTTTACCTGCAAGTCCAGGGCACCAAATCTGTAAAAGGAAAGGAGAAAATGTATGGCTGGAATGGGAATCGAACCCGGGACCCCTGTATCTCTAGTCAGGTGCTCTACCAACTGAGCTATCCAGGCCGATATTCACGGCCCAAACCATTACAGATGAAAGAGTTATTTTTCACTAGCATTGATGTCCCTAACATACTCTACTAACTAGACAGTGATTCCTTATATTTCCATTTCATTGTAAAATAAAATTGTAAAATTAATTTAGATTTTAAAAATATAGACTAAATATTGAAATTACATGAGGCCTATCGTATCAATTTCAATAATCCCCACCCATTGACATCAAACATAAAGACAGCCACTTGAGATTTACATGCATGTTACTTTGGCCTCCTTAATTCCTGACTTATCGCTTGTCAAAATTTACATGCCGACAGAATGATCCAGAAATTGAACTGCCTAACTTTCAAAGTGTTATCATAGAGGAAACAAATAGAAATGGAAATATTTATAAATATCATAGTCTTCCTAAATAAAATAAAAACCCTCTGACATCCTTCTCTGGCAATGCATTATTTAGTGTAGGATTAAACTTTTTCAGAATTTTTGATGTGTAAAAGTAAACTGATGTACTTGCAAACTGAATCAAAATGTGAAGCAATGCGGTGTTTAGGAATAACATTTGTCTCAACTATAGAGGAGAATACTGGAAACTAAATAAATTGTGTTTGAGTTTGTTGATACTTAGACTGATTTGATAATTTTGTCAATCTGAAATGAATTATCTTTCTTTCTGTTTTGGAGGCATATTTTGTAAAACAGATCTACGCACTTATAAATATTATCTATATGTTTGTATTGCCTATTATACATATAATAGATAGAATCATCTGTGGAAATATGATGATGTATTTTATTGTGTCATACCAATTGTATTATGCATTCATGTCCATAGTTTCCTGCATATACTTTGAACTTGAAATTACAGACAAATTACTGTACGTGTACATAATTTGGCATATTCAAAATTTAGCGTAATCACTGGGTATAGAGTTGTTAGCGTAATCATGAAATTAGCACTTCACATGTACGTTCAGTGTATTGTATATGTAAATGATTTCTTAGTGTATTCATAAATTAGCGCATTGTTGTCTTCGCCAAAGCCACTAAAATATGAAACCCCTTTTTAAAGTACCGGTACACATACATTATTTGGTGACTGGACAAAAATTCTAATGTGTTTGAAGAGTTTGTCTTCTGTAGTTTTGTTATGCTTCTTGTAATCTTTAATTTTTTTAAGTTCAGTTAATTCAAGGTGAATAAATAAATATGTTCTAGGAGAATATAGACAATTGAAAAAAAAGTTTTATTATACAGTGTATGTCAAACTTAAGGTGTTTCTGCAAACTTCTTTGCAGTTGATATTTAAAAGATTTATTATTGTAGGTTTCATTTAAGGCTATACATACATGTATATATTACATGGACTATGCCGCACCATTACTCAAAACTAACGCATTTGTCGAAAATTTGTACCATATTTTCACCATATGAAGTTGTGCACCTGATATTTTCATCACAATAGGTTAACATTTTACAGGTGCTTTCTTCACTTTTATTTTGTGGTTTTTGTATAGCTCAGAAACTATTGCAAGGATATAATCTGAAAATTTGTACACTTATTATTACATATAATAGTTGTGCATCTATGGAAATATAACAATGTATTTTATTTTTTACAGGTTTTATTTTTTAATTTAATTGACTTGTTCATTTTGGGCTCATGTATAACATTTGTTAAAAAACATCTAGAATATCTGCTGAAAAATACTACAGCTTCCAACTACTCATAAAAACTTTTTAAAAAATCAAGTGTTAAAAACAGTTTTTACATTGCACAGAAGAAATGTAATTTCATTGTTATATGTATTTGTATAAAACATCCAGTTAAAGATAAATTAATGGGAAGTTGAACATTAAGGCATCTTATTATCAACCATTGTAATCTCCTGGGAACAGCAGCACAAGAATTTCTTGGGGTGAAAGATCTCTCTTCTCTTATTCTCTTAATTGTAATTTATTGTCTGTCAAACCAATTGTATTATGCATTCATGTCCATAGTTTCCTGCATATACTTTGAACTTGAAATTGATAAAAAGTTATCGTGTATTAATTTGGCATATTTAAAATTTTTTTTAATCACTTAGTATGCAGAGTTGTTACATAACACATATTAAATTGCAATATATTTTTTAATGCAGAAATAAAAAAATTAAAAAAAAAAATAAAAAAAAAAATAATGTTACAATGAAATTACAATGTATTAGTATTGATGATTCATTTGGTTGTACACATTTGTTATTTTAAGAAACATGATGAGCAAAAATTATATGTGTTTGCAAATTTTTGTAAGTAAATTGTGAGCACCTTGTAATCTTTAAAGTTTTTTAAGTTGACACCTTCTCTGAATAAAACCCAGCGGGGAGAATATAGACAATTTAAAAAAAAAGTTTTATTATATTTAAATTTTTTTGCTTAAAATTCAAATGCAACTTCATGCCAAAAAATTATCACTGAACATTACTAAAACAATCTTTTTCACAAAGCTGCCAATTAGAACTTGTTACCCCCATTTTAAAAGATAAAAATACAAAGGAAAATACATCTGAATTTGCATGGCTACAGATTCTGGCAAAACATTTTACTCAATGAATCAATGGCAGATTTCTCCAAAACACTTAAAAAGCGAACCAACTAATTTTAAAAGCAAATATATATTAAAGTTTGTAGTGCACATTATTTTAAACAGAAAAAAATTTATTGAATTTTTTTTTGGAGACATCATAAAATTGAACAGTAGAATTTCTTGCACCATTGTAAAAATGTTAAGACATCTATTATAGAAAAACAGTTAAGAGAAATGTTCATGCAGTGAAAAATAATAGCAGCATTTCAAAGTAATGACTCATTCAACAATATATGATTCATTCAAATTTAAAAAAGAAAAAATCGAAGAGAATGATTTTAATTTAAAATAATTTTAACAAATAGCAGTTTTACTTACCAGTTTGTGCTTGTCCGTGACTTTACTGCATGGGCAGTACATGTAGAGAATGTATAGACGGTGCTCTCTGGTCTTATATCTGTGAGATCTAGAGATGGAATGCCGACTATTTATAGCCCAGGCATCAAACCTCTTGTTTTCTTGTAATATGCAGCTAATTTCAAGAATCACTTAACCATGTTAGCAGAACCTTCTTACAGGGAAGCTACATCTTTGCTGCTGAGTTTAAAAAAAAAACATTAAAATTGCACAATGAGGGTTCATGAATCTGAACATCTATTGGGTAGGGATCAGGGGGGTGAATATTGAAGATGATAAACTTAGGTGATAAAAGTAGTTGTTGAGATGCCATGTGGTAGATGGGTACTGATAGGTTTATTGGTAGTTAAGGTTAGGGGATGTTTTATCTGCACCGCTTCATCAGTATCCTAATTGTCCCCTTATGACCCTCAATTATTAAAAACATGAAAGACCTTCCAATCAGTTGTGGAAATCTTTGGGTTTCTGGGGCCCCAGAAGGGGATTTGTTTTATATCTTATCTAATTCTTGTTTTAAAAGTGCTTTGAATTTCTGTGCTTTGGAATGTGTAATGTAATTTTCTTGGCAGCAGGATTCAGACCAGCTGTTAGTATATGAAGTTGTTTGTAGTGTGGTAAAACGTGAAATAGAATTTATTTGAATGTTTTCCTTCGTTTGGGCCTCAAAACAATCCCCTGCTGCTGAAGGCAGACATAAGTAAAGATGAAACTACGAGAAGGAGATGGGATATCTTGTTCTGTATAGAAGATTGGGATTTCAAAATCAGGAGCAAATACCTGATAACCTTTGAAGTTACTTGTCTACATTTAGCTAACATCCTTGTGTTATAGTCATGGCAAGTGAAAGTCATTTTAAGAAGCAGAAAACTCGCAGCCAGGAATTGTCGGAGGATTTTGATTTGATTGTGAATGAAATTAACGATTTTATTGCTATTTTAGAGGAACAAGGACACAAGCCTAGTGTGCCGTTACCATTGGATACTGGACAGGAAGTTGATTCGGAAACTTCATCCCTGTCTCTCTCGCCACGAAACACCGTCATCCACATCAAGGACACTGATCTCTACCTTCAGCAACAGGAGAGTTCCGAACCCATCTACGAGTCGTTTGACGAGGTCCATGAATGTCCGTATGAGTCGATACAGAATGTGAGACCGAAACCAAAGGCGATAGCCACAGCTAACCTCATACCCCAGGCCTACAAACCCCTCCCCAAACCCAAACCCCTCAACCTCAGAAAAATGGGGGAGCCAGGGAACCCGCCAAAAAGGGTCAAGGCCATTCACAACTTTAAAGGCACAAACAATGATGAGGTAGGTCATTAACGCATGTGACAGTGAACTTAAAATGTATTTTTTTTGTTGCATTTATAGTATCAAACTAGATTGTGTTGCAAATCCACTAAAATGTCCTCACAAAATGTACCGATCCAGAAATTATATGTTTCTTAATGATATGTAAAGATTAGAATTTTCGATCTAGCCTATATGATCAAAATACAGTTGATAAATGAGCGAAGAAGGCATCTGTTGTACAATTGTTTATGTTCCTGTTTATTACTTAAAAATCAAGTTGTTAAACATGGATCCATCCATCTGTACCATCTGTCATTGCGTACCTAGAATGTTATTCTGGTGAGTGTTTAAACAGGAAAATACAAAGTTTTTACAAACTTAATTGTAGTAAACATGATCAGAATTACTTCCCTGAATGTTTCTATTAACTTAATTCCCAAGCAGTTCTAATCATTCAAGTTTGCTGTTATAGTTATTTCAAAAAATCATTTAAATTTATAGATAGAGGATCTTTGTGAAAAAAACAAAGATGATGTGGCCATTAGACATGTTAGAAGATTTGAGCAAGAACTCCAATGTAAAATATATTAAAAAATTATTCTGATTTGTAACCCAGGAAAGCCACCTGTTGTGCCGGGGATTTAGAATGATGCCGTTATTTTCTGTTTATCACTGTATACTATAGTTTTTTTATGCTGGGATATAAGAGTGTTCTCCTGTAGTATGCGGTTCAGATTATCAGTGTTGGTATCAGCTGTCATATTCCAGCTTGTTTTGTTTCACCTCATATGAACAGGTCAGGGTTGGGGTCTTGGTTTTTAGAAAGGTGAATTGTTTTGTTTCACCTTATTTTAACAGTTAGGGTGCGAGGGTGGGGGTCTTTGATTCAAGGGGGTGTAAGTTCTAGGTCAGAAGAATTGTTTTGTTTCACCTCTTATTAATAGGTCAGGGTGGAGGTATTTTTGTAAATTGTAAGGAGTAAAGATACATGCTTCATATTCGTAGAGGTATTTTTGTTTTTAGGGAAGAAAGTTCAATAGGGGATTGTTTTGTTTTAAGGGGGGACAAGTTCTAGGTCAGGAGATATTGTTTGTTTCACCTCATATGAGATTAGGATGGGGGTCATAATTTTAAGGGAGGTGAGTTCTACATCAGAAGATAAGACACAGTCAGGCCTTAATGTCACGTCCATTAACACAGAAGCTTCCACAACTATGGTTTTGTGTAAATAAGTTTTTGTTTTGTATCAATTATGTGATGCAGCTTTAGATGTTAGGGACTTCCCTAAGACACAGCCAAGATCTAGGCAGTGTCAGACTGTGACATGACTCCTATTTCCATTCTAACATAGGCTGGAGAGTTTCATTTTTTTAAAAAATTACTTGACAAATTTATCTCTATATTTTAAAAAATGTTGATATCAAGAGGAATAAGAAATTTTTTTATGTTAAAATTATCAATGGATTCAGAAAATAATTTCAAGGAATGACTTTAAAGACTACAGTTTTAATGGGTTGATCAGGGTATATTAGGAATAGAACGATAAGATAAGAAGATGGCATTACCCCCAGTCAGCAAACTGCTGATACTAAATATTACCCTCATTCAATTTTATGGGGTTTTTCTACAATGTAAGATTAAAAGCTGTGTGGTTTATATGTTTTACAGATTAGATATGTTTAATGACAAATGCAAATTGTATGTAATAAAAATGTTTCATTTATAAATAACACATAATCTTCAAAAATAAACCTCAATATTTTTTTTAATGAGAGCCACATACTGAATACATCAAGGAGTTCTAGGTCAAATCTTTCTGGAGTACACATGTAAACAGCTGAGAAACAGGTTGCAGATATTGGTTTTTAAATGAGGAATTTGTAAAACTTCTGTAGGCTGTGTTAGAATTCTCGCCATCAGACAGTGTTATATTCACCAGTCTAACTTAACACATGTTTTCTCTAGAGAGATGAGGCACTGCCACAGAAATGAGTGGTGAGTTATGAAGAGGGCACCCAGCAGAGAGGGGTCAGGGTCCAGCAGTGAGGGGTGAATCTCCTCCCCCAGGGGGTCTTTGATCTGTGTTATATGTTCATAATTTTGTAATGCCTTGGAGAATGGATTTCTGACAGGTGTATGTGATTTTACAGACATGCTTTTTTACAGGGGGTCAGTACACAAGATTACTTTCATATGTTTGTATACACATGTGGACAGCTCTAAACACAGTGTTATTGCACGGATACATTAAGTAGTTAGTTCTATGACTAAGGGTCAGCGGTATTCAGGGAATTGGTCAGCTAGGTGTGGTCCACTTGAGTTGTGTATTTCTTGAAGGAGAAGAAGCTGCTGGTTTTGATTGAGCATCTTTATTTGTACTTAGTAGCCTCAGCTCAATGAACCTATAGCTCAGAACATGTTTATGATTAATATGAGTAAATAGTCACTGCTCTCTTATCATCTGCAACAGCAAAGACGATAACTCCAACAACAAAAAATTAACTATACAGATCTGGTATACACTGAACTGAAAGAAAATTGTGTCCTCTGATTTTATCTCTTGGACTCAATCATGATTTTTAGCTCACCTGAGCCGAAGGCTCAAGTGAGCTTTTCTGATCACATTGTGTCCGTCGTCCGTCCGTCCGTCTGTCTGTCCGTCTGTAAACTTTTCACATTTTCGACTTCTTCTCAAGAACCACTGGGCCAATTTTGACCAAACTTAGTACAAAGCATACTTGGGTGAAGGGGAATTTAAATTGTTAAAATGAAGGGCCAAGTCCCTTCACAAGGGGAGATAATCAAGAAAAGACAAAAATAGGGTGGGGTCATTAAAAAATCTTCTTCTCAAGAACCACTGAGCCAGAAAAGCTGAAACTTATATGGAAGTATCCTGGGGTAGTGTAGATTCTAAATTGTTCAAATCATGACCCCCGGGGATTGGGCAGGGCCACAATAGGGAATCAAAGTTTTACATAGAAATATATAGGAAAAATCTTTAAAAATCTTCTTCTCAAGAACCACTGGACCAGAATAGTTTAAACTTATGTGGAAGCATCCTGGGGTAGTGTAGATTCTAAATTGTTCAAATCAAGACCCCTGGGGATTGGGCGGGGCAACAATGGGGAATCAAAGTTTTACATAGACATATATGGGAAAAATCTTTAAAAATCTTCTTCTCAAGAACCACTGAGCCAGAAAAGCTGAAACTTATGTGGAAGCATCCTGGGGTAGTGTAGATCCTAAATTGTTCAAATCATGACCCCCGGGGATTGGGCGGGACCACAATGGGAAATCAAAGTATTACATAGAAATATATAGGAAAAATCTTTGAAAATCTTCTCAAGAACCACAGGGCCAGAAAAGCTGAAATTTATGTGAAAGCATCTTGGGGTAGTGTAGATTTCAAATTGTCTAAATTATGATCAATGGGGTAGGGTGGGGTCACAATATGTATTACAAGGAGGAAATCTAGTAAAGAACAGCATGGTCAAAGCTTCTCAGGTTAGTGATGTGGCCCATGGGCCTCTTGTTCTCTGAGTATACCAGATACAAAGATAAAGTATTTAAACACAAAACAAAAGGAGCTAGAGTCCTCACTAAAAACTCTCCCTGATTAAATACATGTAATCTAAACAGACAGATTATCTGACTCTTATATACATGTATACTCTATCTGTATTCAGATTGGTCCCTAAAACTCCAGGGCCAGGGGATTTCCCGATCTATAATGGAGTAGTCCCCTAGTTATACAAGTATTTCCCCACAATCTCTTATTAGGGGAGGATCCAAAAATACCCTATACTTTTTAATGTCCCCTGCTCTTTCAATTCTCTAGAAGCAACCCTGTAAAATATTTGTAATTTTTTTTCAGCTGTGTTTGAACAAAGGTGACATAATCACGGTGTCTCAGACCATGGACGGAGGGTGGTGGGAGGGAACACTGAATGGAAAAACGGGCTGGTTCCCCAGCAACTACGTCAAGGAACTCAAATCTGGTGAGTGTAATACTTATAATGGGATCAAACTCTCACATGGGATCTGTCACTAACAATTGAAAACGTCATTTTTATTGTCGGTCATAATTGAAAACCTATAAGCAAAAACAAAAGCACTGTTTATAAAGAGTTTATACAGATAAACGATACAGAGAACTTGTTAGTTTTTATTTTGAGATGTTTGATATGTTTTGATTATTTTGATTCCCTTTTCCTGCCATTATCTGTTTTCTACTACTGAATCAAGATGAACCAAATCACCCAATAACTCTACTGGCAGACACTCAGCTATTAACTCACTCTCTTCCAAATTCAATTCTAGCAATTTAGGGCTTCCTGCCTTTGTGTTCAAAAACATCTTAATTCCCCCTAACAAATAGTTTTATTTTCCTTTAAACCAGCAATTATCTCCACCGAAAAGGATGGAATATTAAAACGTACCATATGAAATATACCTTAGTCTTAGATAAAAATTATTTTTTTGACTAAATAAAAGTTTAGAACCTGTAGCAGCTTATCCCTGAGAATATTTTTTTTATATTTCAGATATTGTTACACAAGATATCCCAGGGAAGAGACAGTCAGGGGCCCTCAAAGGGGACGTTCAGGTTTATAAACGAGAGAGCATGCAGTATTATCATAATGTGGTAGGGGTTTTATTTATTGGTTATTAGAGAATTCAATTTTTAAAGAAGTTATAAGTTTCACAGTTTTTCAGATTTTATATAAAAAAAGAGTTTTTCTTTTAAGACTAAAGTAAACATCTATAGGTATAAATATCACAATAACAAAGTCATCAGGAATATAATATATTGATTATACACATATCATTCGAAGGCCCTTTTTCAAAAGTTTTTCCTTTATTGCTCAATACTAGTCATTGTTACATTGATTTTCAGGTTTTACAGAATGTGATTGAAACTGAGAAAACTCACGTCCAAGAATTAACAACAGTGTTACAAACTTACATTCAGCCAATTCATAACTCATCCATGTAAGTTAACAAACTCAATTAACAAGTGTTACTCATGTACTGTACAGTAATAATATTGAATATAACTCACTCAGTAAAGCAACTCCGCTAAAGAAACTGTGTTTTGTTTGAGACTCTTATATGGCCAAAACATAACTTGTCAATATCCAAGTCAGTTAATGATTTCAAATAAATAAATATTTCTAGTATTGAATTATAAGTACTTTTAAGTGCTACCCCTTTCAATAAGTTTTTGTGTACACTTTCATTTTCTTCAGTTAACAGGGGATGACAAATCCCATTGCCCGACGCCCGGGGCTAGTGAATTTTAGGGTTGGGCAAGTGAAATTTTGTCAACCACTTGCCCGCGGGCAAGTGACTTAATCAATTATCAAAAATAAAATCAATATGTATGCCAATATTCTACTCAGTATTTTTTATATATATTTATAAATACAGTATAAGTTAATGGTAGGGCAGGCAAAAATTCAGGTAGGGCAAGTGAATTTTGACCATGTACTTGCCCTTGGACAAGTGCCTTTAAAATCTATTTGTCAGCCCCTGGTTAATTCATTTAAAAAACTTTTTTGTGGACAAATTTTGATATTCTTTTTAAAGAACAACATAATTTTAACCTATAGGTCAATATCCTTTTAATTTTTAGCTCACCTGAACATTTAAAAATCCTTTTCTAAGAACCACTGGGCCAGAAATGACAAAAACTTCATGAATGTTTTTTTTATACAGTATAGATTGTAAGTTGTTTGTTGATGGTCCTCAGAGGTAGGGAGAAGTCACAATAACTGGAAGTTAAATTCTTACATATGAAAATATTGAACGTCTTATGAACAGCAGGGCTATGATATGAAGAGATATGATTAAGACTTCAAGGGATGGATATTGTATACAGTATTGCATAACAATATGTAGGGGATAAGGCCACAATTAGAATATTGTTGGTTTGGCATTGCAGACTCGGTCATAATACGTTTTGGTAGGTAGGTAGGTAGGAGAAATTTATTTTTTCAATTTTAGAAATGTTGTTATTATCTGCGCGTCACAGGTTTCCGATTGTTTAACAACAACTGCAGTCTGTATTGATTCCCAGTTGTTATTTATTTTCAAACCCTATTAGTTTTAATTTTTTAATATACATGGTATAAAAAATTGCAGACATTGAATTGGCTTTGTTTTCATATGCAAGAATCTAAGAATGGCCTCTAGATTCATCTAGCAAATCGGACAGGACATTGAACATGTACCTCAAAAAATTTCTATTTCAAACTGGTATAACTGATTTGTTACTATATTTTTGACATTTCAAAACACATTACCGCAGAGAGTCATGCTATCAACTTCTATGATATGGAGTTTATCACTTTCGGCAGCCATGCTTGGATTTCTGATATGCATATTCAACATCACATAGATGCTTTGAAATGAAAATGATGTTCGATCAATCAAGCGTTTACATGATTCTTGCCCATTTTGTATATTACTCAAACATACAGCACCTAAATGTGGATAAATATAACGAAGAAAAAATTACAATCCATATCAGTTGAAAAAAATTCTTTGGATCGCATCAATTTAACTGCGTTGGCCGGCAACGCCAAACAAAGCTAATTTTATTTTTATGCCCCCCTTCGAAGAAGGGAGGGCATATTGCTTTGCTGCTGTCTGTCGGTCTATTTAGTTTCCATTCATTTTCTTCACAACCGTTGCACAGACTGAAATGAAATTTGGTATACAGGTTTATCAGGTAAATATCTAGGTCAAGTTATATTTTGGGTAGGATTGCACCATTTTAGTCAGAGTTATGCCCTTTTGGACTTGGAAAAAATCCAATTTGGGTGAGGGGGCATAAGTGTTTTACAAACATCTCTTGTTGGCCTAAAATCTTTTAATTCCCCCCCCCCCCAAAAAAATGTTCTTTTGCATGTCATTCATATCAATGTGCAAGCATTCTCCGGTAGTGCAGATTCAAATTTGTTTAAAACATGGCCCCAGGGGTAGAGTAAGGCAAAAAAAAAAGAAAATAAGTTTTCTTCTTAACAACAAGGTGGTCAAAGGTGAGCCTTGTGACCTATGAGCCTATTTTTCCTATTTTTAGACTGACCCCCACGGAGTACGCTCAGCTGATTGGGAACATTGAGGACATCATATCATTCCAGAACACTTTTCTATTAGCCATTGAAGAGTGCATGAAGTGAGTAGAAAACAGACTGAGTTAGCTATTCCAAGATCACAATTACTTGTTAATGCTAGTGTGTATAGGATAAGAGAAGGTTAGTAGGAAATAGTTCACTTCAAATAGGGCACACATGATTTAGTGTTCTAAGTGTAAGCTGGGAGAAATTATAAACAATCCTGATGACCTGATAAATGGTAGACTGATTATCTCCAGGTGTGGGATGCTCTATGTGTTGGCTTCAGTGCATCTGTCTGGCAGATATAATTTACACCATGTTATATAATATTCTGTTTTAACAGGTGCTCTTTTATAAGTGAATGGAAATTTTTTTTTTTTAAATAGGCTTGCTCTGCACAGTGATAATTGAGATGTTTGAGTCAATGAGTTATTTTGCAATATGTAGCTATAGTCTAAGTTCTTGATGTTTGAATTTGTATGAATAATTATAAATAGAAATAGTTTTTAGTGCTTTACAAGAATGTTATTTGTAATTATGAGAGTATGACTAAGTATATAGGGTTGTCCCTAAGAATTAAAGAATACCAGAATAATGGGGTATTGGGGGGGGGGGTATGTCATTAAAGGCAGTGAAATTTCATTGACCCCTGGGTTTTAGGGATAACTTTGAGTATGCAAAAAAAGCAAAAACAAAAAAAACAAAACAAACAAACAAACATTTTCAGTACAATTAATTTTTTCTTGATCATTTCACTCCATTATGGTAGAAATGTATCTTCTATTAAACATGTAACTGGTTTACTTTGTTGCACAATAAGAATGTATAGAATATTTGCCATGTTATACATTGTGTTCCTTACTCATTATTTTTTTTCTACCTACAGACAGCCCCCTCACCAGAGAAGGGTAGGAGGGGTGTTTCTTAAGTACGCCCCTCGTGTCAAGGAGCTCTATATGGCTTACTCAGCCAATCACCCTCAGGCCGCTGCTATTCTACAAAACAAAAGGTAAATCACAAAACTAAGCAATATTGTACATAATCGGGGCACTCATCAAAATTTTTTTTAGAAATCATTAGTATATGAATTTGTTATGAAGAGTCCAAGAATCAGAAATACATTTAACCTCATTATCTTACACTTCTTAGGATCGATTGAGAAAAAACTTTTCAAGATTTTTAAGGTTGTGATATGATGTGGTTTAAATATTGATGTATGAAGAAACAAGAAATGGGACTTTAAGTGACTTCATCATATCCATTGTATTTGAGATATCTTTGTTAGAGATACTAAAATTCAACTGTATGTCCTTTTCAGAGATGAGCTGAATAAGTTTATGGAATCTATTGGTGCTAGTAAAGGAACAATGATGTTGACAACAAATCTGTATAAACCATTTACCCGGTTAGACAAGTACCCAAGTCTTCTAAAGGAGCTAGAGAGGCATATAGAGGTGGGCAGAGATTACTGACCATGTCTACAGCCTTATATTGAGAGCCCAAATGATAATAATACTAATGTATTTCACATACATGTATATATAAAGGTCATCTTTGAACATATTTTTTTCTTTTTAATTGGTTTTCTATACATTATGTGAGTATGCAAACTTGGCAGTACGATTTTAAATGTTTTTTTTAATTATAGGAGAGTCATATAGATAGGGGAGATACTCAGAGAGCTATATCTATATACAGGGAAATAGCTGTAAGTATAAAGAGGGGGGAAAAAGCTTCAATAAAAACTCTATATGACCCTTCTCTTTTATCCACCAGGAAGAAATACTGTAGATCACAAAATATTTGAGATATGTTGTTTTAGTGAGATTATTGTTTGTTATTTATTCAGGTCTTCCGTTTCAACGGAAGACCTTCTTATTTTTCTGTTGTTTCTTTTCAACTTTTCTTATTATTATTATTCTTACCGATTTTGTGCACGCGATTTCTCGTAAATGCGTCGATGGACAGTGTTTCCGTTAACGCATATTTCTGCGTATTTTACGCATAAAAAATTCTTTTTACCCCCTAAAACATCACCTAGAGGGTCATCATGACGCAGAAAAAAAAAATTTTAAAAAAATAAAAAAATCCAGTTCAATATTGATGACTTTGTAGAAGAAGATATTTTACACGATTAATTTACATTGTTGACAACTTTTTAGGAATAAATCATTGCTTTTAGTTAATTTTAAAGTGGCAGTCATTGAAATCGGCATTTCCACGTCACAATCTATTAAATTCTTTTGTACGATCTATCTAATTTTTAACAAAACCGGAAGTGCAGATAAAATGGCGCTTCAGCATGTTCAGTCTTACATCGGCATATTTATATCAGCTTGGCTTTGTAAAAAAGGCTAATAATGGTAATAAAAAGGTGAGCAAAGTTCAAATCATTAATAAACAGATCTGCAAAGCATCCAAACCACTTTCAATTGTTATCTTTTGATTGAGGTATTCACGAAACCCAGATAGCATGATCGGTAAAATATGACAGTGAACCGGTAAATAAAAGAAGTATATTTTACTTTCATTTTTTTAAAACATCAAATATATGATTTTAGAAGGCAGAGCTAATATAAGAACTAAAGCAAAACCAAAATATATTTTGACCCTCAAAAAATCTTTTTGACTCCCAAAGTTTACTCCAGATGGTCATAATGACCCTTGATTGTAAAAGTTAGCGGAAACACTGATGGATTTTCATGAAACTTTCAGCATTGATGACAAATGATATGAACTTAAGGCGTTTTTTTTTTTAGTTTGATGACGTCACTTCCAGTTCGGAGTTTTTCGCGATTTAGTGAGTTTTAGAGGGTCATTTTGTCCAGCAGTTTTCTCAAAAAGCACTCACCGCAGAAGCATGAAATTTTCAGTGCTGATAGAGCAACCTTTGGAGATATGTATTTGGTATATCTCAACCACCGGAAGTACGAAGCGCCGACGCTGGCTATGGTCCGAAAACAGTCCTATCAAGAATTTCAAAAATTTAAACACCTTTTCTACGATAACTTTTTACCTAGAAATATTTTGTTAAAGCAAGAAGAACAAAAGAAGTGTAGAATTTAAAGATCTTTCAAATGATATCTCGAAAAAAGGGCTGGTCCCTAAAATTAAGGGCCAAAGGGGGCCGAAAGTTTTTCCTTTATATCTCAAAAAGTATTGAGAATTTGTAATACCTCACAAGAAGCAAAGTTGTTCAAAATTTCAAAATTAATCTATTGAAGTCGTAAAAATACGTCCGGCGTCGTCACTTCCGGCCAAACCGGAAGTAGTCGAAAAACGCCTATTTTTGCCATTCTTGACAAGTTTTGGGGTAACATTTGTCACTGGAAGCCTAAAACTTAATTTTCCGTCCGTCGTTGTCACTTCCGCCGGCTTCGTCACTTCCGGCCAAACCGGAAGTAGTCGAAAAACACGTATTTTTGCCATTCTTGACAAGTTTTGGGGTAACATATGTCACTGGAAGCCTAAAACTTAATTTTTCCGTCCGTCGTTGTCACTTCCGCCGGCGTCGTCACTTCCGGCCAAACCGGAAGTAGTCGAAAAACACGTATTTTTGCCATTCTTGACAAGTTTTGGGTTAACATATGTCACTGGAAGCCTAAAACTTAATTTTCCGTCCGTCGTTGTTACTTCCGGTTTAACCGAAAGTAGCAAAAATTGCTTATTTCTGCATTAATCAATATAGCTTTAGATGATTTAAACCATTTTTAGGCGTTATTTCTTATTTTTTGTTAAAAATGAAAGCTACTTCCAGTCAAACAGGACGGAAGACCTACTCGTTGCTTTGCAACGAGCTTTGCTCTAGTTAAAATTTAGTATTCCTATTCAGTTGAAAAAATTAGAATGCTACTCTTAAAGATATAATTATGAAAACTTTGTGCCACAGAAATAGCATTTTTATATGTTAACTATTACACGGTTGAGCCAAAATGTTTCTTTTATTTTGTAGTTCAAGTATGATCATGATGATACAGAGACTTAAATGATGTCTTATTTGTAGATTGTTACTGATTTTTTGGTTTATTTACAGAATGCTTGCATGGAAATTAGAAAGTGTAAGGAGATGGAGTATGAAATATTAACAAGTTCTATAAAAGGCTGGGCAGGGGAGGTAATCATTTTACCGTATATAGAGAGTTTAAGTAGTATTAGATCACAATGATCATTTTGAGTGATAACTCTTGTATGTGATACATTAAGGATCAGAATGTTGAAAGTTACCGAAACCTCAGAATTCAAAATTCATGTATGATGTATAATAAATAAAATACTATAGAGTATTTTAAAAGCATTAAGATAATAGTATTTTGTTCAGATCAATTCTAGTTGTTTTGTGTGACTGTTACTCACTGATTTGTGCTATATTCTAGCCCTTTTGTGTGACTGTTACTCACTGATTTGTGCTATATTCTAGCCCTTTTGTGTGACTGTTACTGATTTGTGCTATATTCTAGCCCTTTTGTGTGACTGTTACTCACTGATTTGTGCTATATTCTAGCCCTTTTGTGTGACTGTTACTCACTGATTTGTGCTATATTCTAGCCCTTTTGTGTGACTGTTACTCACTGATTTGTGCTATATTCTAGCCCTTTTGTGTGACTGTTACTCCCAGATTTGTGCTATATTCTAGCCCTTTTGTCTCACTGTTACTGATTTGTGCTATATTCTAGCCCTTTTGTGTGACTGTTACTCACTGATTTGTGCTATATTCTAGCCCTTTTGTCACTGTTACTGATTTGTATATTCTATTTTGTGTGAATACTGATTTGTGTATATTGTAGCCCTTTTGTGTGACTGTTACAATGTTTGTGCTAATATAGTTTTGTGTGACTGTTACTCACTGATTTGTGCTATATTCTAGCCCTTTTGTGTGACTGTTACAGGAGATAGCTAAGCTGGGGGAGGTGGTCCGACTGTCCCAGGTACAGGTGACCTCCCTGAACGGAGACAAGAATGACCGCATATTTGTCTTGTTCCCCGGTCTGCTGCTTATGTTGTCTATGAGCCCCAGACTCAGTGGATATCAGTACGAGGTATGGAATATCACCTGTATTACCTCAGGCCTGTTCAACAAGGCAAACGTTTGCAAGCACTCGTCAAAATTCCTTATACCTCAACAGAAAAGTTTGTGAGCACACGCTCTGTTGAACAGGTCTCTGTATTCATCTTAGAGAGATCGTATTTTGTTATGGAAACAGTTTAGTAGTTTATCTGTCAATGTTAACCTGAATATAGTGCTATAGTAATTGACA
The DNA here is from genome assembly GCF_032062105.1 of Saccostrea cuccullata. Classification (NCBI taxonomy): domain Eukaryota; kingdom Metazoa; phylum Mollusca; class Bivalvia; order Ostreida; family Ostreidae; genus Saccostrea; species Saccostrea cuccullata. The sequence goes on along the minus strand of NW_026923589.1, from coordinate 50,723 downwards.
TTAACATGCTGTTCCCTGCTGACTTTCAGGGTAAACTACCACTGAGTGGGATGACTATAAGTGTCATAGAGGAAGAGGATATGGAGTGTAGCTTTGAAATATCAGGTAAAATAACACTGTTCTAGAATCAAAATTTTTTGTATACAACTGATAAAAAGGTTAACTTGTTTATTTCTCACTATAGTTTTTGCTGTTTTATCATTACAGATGTACACATAACAGATATTTAAATAAAACATTCCTTATAGTATTTATGTTGTATGATTATGTAATCTAATCACTTTTACATTGTGTACAGGTAATATGATAGACAAGATAGTTGTAACCTGTGGGAGCCCCATGGATGCGGCTGGGTGGGTGGAGGCCCTGGGGAAGGACAGTGCCCAGGTGACGGTGATGAATGGGCCCAGCAATAAAACTATACAGGTGTGTACATGTTATAATTTATAGATAAGATAATTATGACTGTTGGGAGCCTGGTTGATGCCTCGGGTTGTTTCTATAGGCCCTCATAAAGGAGAAGTGTACATTTGAAACGGTCCAGAAAAAGGACATTACATGCAGTGCTATACTGGTTTATTTTGAGAATGTTTCATTGTATACACTTTACATTTGTTTCAGGAGACTCGTTCTCTGCCTAACTCCAGTACACCTGACATAGATATGGCAAAACAGATTACCACTTATGGAGAGGTATATACAAACATTACATTATAACTCAGAATTATGGCATTCACATTTTAAAATTTACAGCATGAATGAATAAGTATTAAAATGTGACTCACTCAAAATTTTTTAAAATCGTGGCTTTCATTCATCATATACTTCAAGAAGAAGAAAGTTCAATTTACAAAAAAAGCAGTTGTCACATTTCTATTAGTTTTTACTTTTAATTGGATGACTTGCTATCACAAGTATAAGTTGTTTCCCTGACTTTAAATGGGACACTTGTGTTCACAGATTTTGACATCTCAGCCCAGTATAAGTTTGTTTATCTGACTGTTTACAGATTTCGACTTCTCAGCCCAGTATCAGTTTGTTGACGCCGGCTAAGACGGCGCTGGTGACACATTCCACGTGGACCATGTCATGTCTCCGCCCCTCCCCGCCCCTCAGACAGCACCTCCCGTGTAAGGAGGATCTAGTCAGGAGTCCGCGTATGGGCAGGAAACCAGTCAGACGGAAACCAGGTAACGGGAATAAAGAAAAACAGAAAAATACTGCTTATAAAAAGGTCTACGAAGTACAGGCCTAGGGATGTCAGGAAATGTTTATTACTTTCACTTATTGAAAACTGCAAGCTATCTTGAATATGTGGAAGCAAAATTTTATTTTGCTTTTAATTTTGGGGTAACAAAAATTCTAGAAAATATGTTCACCTATGCATATTACCATATAAGCAGAATTTCTTGCGAGGATTTAATTTTGCTGAGATCGTTAATATTTAACATTGCTAAAAATTAATTGCGTTCTATTTTTTTTATACCTTCTTTATTGAACATTTTAAAATTGCTAAAATTACATCTTGCTAAAAATGAAATACCATTTTTATGGACAAATCGCGAAATTTGCGTCTCGCTGAAATTTCTATTTATACGGTATTAAGGTTGATTGTTGTAATCATATAGGCCTTGGACCAGGTGCTCTCTGTAGAAGTCAACTCTTGTTCTTATGTACAAAAAAATGAAATACTGAAATAATAAGTGAAGGCTTGAAGTTAAGCATTGAATAGTGAGCTAAAAAATTCTAAGTAGTTTAAACCTTTATTCACTACAGTTGAAATGCCTTTAAAAAAAACTGATGCTTCAAAATTAAAAACTAATTTGTTCACAACTTTTAGAGTATAGAAGTAAGAATTTGGCATCCTTAGTCTACACAAGTGTATTTAGTTTGTGATTAATTAAGTACATGTACTTATTTCAATAAAATAATGTCGTTAAGACGCCTTTAACCAAGCCTTTGATTTTCTTAGTGCGGACGCACTCACAGGATGAGTATGATTATAAATACAAATGGCGACAATGTTAGTATCCAAACTGGAATGTTGTCACACGTCTGCTATGATTGCCTTGAATGATAGCAAAACAATGAAACTTTGAAGTTATTTATATTACAGTTTTGCTTGTAGCATGTCATTGATTGGATAGATAGAAAAAAATGTTTATTTTATAACCTGTGTTACAAGTTAGAGAATTGCTTTATTTGAGCTGTAATGGGTTAAAAAAAATTTCAGTAAATCAGATGATTTGCGTCAAAGTTTCATTGTTTATTCATGACTTGATGTTGTCCAACTGTTGTGGCTTTAATTATGTGTTCCTTATGTATTATTTTGCAGTTTTTCAGATTTCTTTACTTTCCACTTTTATTGAATGCTATTGAATATTTCTAAGTTTATTGCATATACAGTAACAATTTTCATGTATCTAGTCTATTCCCCAGATTAATTCAATAGCTTTTTTTCTCTTATTTGGTTTGTTTATATAGATAAACATACTGTTTACATATTCCCAATAATTTGATTGCATGTCACAAAAATTATTTAAAAGAATGAATTAAATTGATCACACTTTGCATGATTTAAAAAATATTTAAGTCTGCAAATAATTGCTGTTTTAATTTTTCATAGTTTATTTATTATTTATTTATTTATTTTATTATTTTTTTTTGTCTGCCTTGCATGAACAATATTTTATTTTTCTTTTTTGTAAATACAAATAAATTACAAAACTTAACTTCCCACATTTATGATATATTCAGAGAGTTTTTTTTTTTACTATATATATAAAGAGGAAGAGGTATAAATGTATACATTAAATTCTAAAAACTGTCAGATTACATTGTTATAACATTCAATAAGACGACTCGTATAAATAGATATATGGAGACATAATTTTCTTTTTCTTCTCCGTGACAGATGATCCCAGAACAATGGAGGAGGATGCACTGATTCTGAAAGTGATCGAGGCGTACTGCACTAGTGCTAAAACAAGACACACTGTCAACTCATGTAAGTACAGGATCATACATGTACAGAGTGCAGGTGTGGGTTTCTTGGTTTTGTTTGTGTGTCTGTGTTCTTTTGAGAACTACTTGTTGTACAAGTGTTTGAGCTGTCTCCGAGTAAACAGTTTTTTCTGTGGGTTTGGCTTTTCATTTTTATGAGTTTGTAGCAAAAACAGTGTATCATAAATGAACACTAAATGTCCCAGTTCTGAATGTTGTTTTAATTTGGATGGGAAATTTTTTTGACAGAATGGGTTTCAAAGTTTCTATGTCATCTTATTATATAAAGTAGAGTATAATTGATGTCCTCTTGAGGCTAATTTGTCATGCCTTTATGTAGGACAGAAATTAATTCTCTTAAGCAGGAGAATAAAAAGAATTCAAGCATTTACTTTAACTTGATTATCATTATAAATGTATGTACTTGCTATGATGACCAAATGTGTACCTGTGTAAAATGATAAGCTTAAAAGTGTGACAAGTCATTTTTTTTTTTTGCACAAGTGTAAAAGAGCATGAAGATTTGAGACAATTTGTGGAAGATCAATTTTTAGTGCTTTGTTTGGTGCATGATTTTTATTGTATTATTTTTTTTTTAAACAGTTGTAATATTTACTATTTACTCGTCATGTTATTTTCCTAGATCCTTTGTATTATGCCATGTTTGAACTATTTGAACTGTATCTCAAAAAGTTTATTTGCACAGCTAGCTGCATTTACTTCCCTTCTCCATCTGTGACATAATGCCTTAAAATCTATATACATGTATATATTTCTAATGAGTTCCAACAAGTGTGTAGTTCAGAAATGGCATAATTTAATTGATTTTTTGCAGCACATGCTACATGTATATGTTTTCAAACACATATGCTTGCCTATGAATCAGATCAACTGACATTTTTTTATTAAATGCATGTGTTAGTAGTATCTGTTATTTAAATAATTTGACAAAACAGAATTTTCAGAGATTTATCTGTATAGAAGTAGCTAGAGAAGATTATTTCAATTTGTTTGTTTTCCTTATCAACAAGATTAACCTTCACGCTAGTCTGAAAGATTATTTTTAATACAAATTGAAATTATAAAAATGTCATACTGCAGAACCGGTCAATATTGGTAAAAAATCAACATAACTTTTTTAAGAAAACATTCATAAAAAAAATGAGCAAGCACTGTGGGGTGGGGCTTCACTGTTTATCACATATGGGGAACCTAAAAAAATAAAATAATACAGATCTTCTCTGATTTTTTATGCATGATTTATGCATAGGATTTTTACATGTTGTGTACCTTTTATTCTACATTTCTTAAAGCTTTAGTAAAGTTGAGAGCAGAAAATATGTAACACATTTTTTATCAGTTAAGAATTTATAAGGTATGCTTTCAATGTTGTAGATAACTTAAATATCTTTTGTAAAACATTTGTGTAAGAGTTGCCAATGTTGTAGATAATTAACACTGTTATTAATTAATTGGCTGTAGGAAGTAATTCTAGTTTTTGTTTTTATCAATGCTGCTCTGGTAGTGGACCTTAAGAAGCTACGTCTGAGTGCGGAGGGAACCGTGGAAGGTTACGGTGATACTATTATCTCCCCTGAATCGGAGGAGTATCGCTTTGTGCATGGACACCAGGGCATGATAGGGGGGTTCTGTTGTGCTTCATTCCCTATAGCAAAGGGACTGGCTCGCACAATTAAACGACTCTAGTTCTGTGAATGAACAATTCTGACCTTTGTAAATTATAAATTATAAGCATGTCACTCACAGATATATCAAACTCTGCCATCAGGGGAGACAATTTGTAATCCTAAAGTTTACTCCTACCAGAGTTACAGTCCTTGTATTGAAAATTAAAATTGTGCCATATATATATTTGCCAGCTATTTTGATATAAGAGATACTTGCATTTGATTTGAAGGAAAGATTTTTTCCACAGTTATGCACATCCATAATGGAGGTCACGTCATAACATCAGACTCTATGTACATTAACCTTTGTGTTATAAAACTTTTTGTCCAGCTGTACGCCTAGTGAAGTGGCTTTATGAATGGTCATTTGTATGTCTGTTGTAGCTATTGCTAAAGAAAAATTTACGTTGGTGAGACCCCTTCCTAACCCTAATCTTGGTACCATTAATGAAAGTGTGAAGAAAGCGGACATTGCCGTCCAAGGTAACTCCAAATCTGATGTGACCCCCCCCCAGGGGGGATAACCTAGCCTTCTGTGTTCTGTTTCCATTTATGTCTATTTTATTCCCCTTTTACGTAATTGAAAAAGTATTTTGTTGAGTATATAGTGTATTTACATAGCTGTGGCTAAGTTCTATGATTTTATGACAGTAGAACTATTTGATTAAAAATTTTGCATGGTTTGTGTGAAATTTGATGTTATTTTAAAGTATTTCATTTGTTTGTATCCCATTACATTTTCTGTCTTCATTCAAAATGTTTCAGTTTGATTTCTTGATCATTTGATAGTTAATTTATTATGGCTATAAATTTGATGTTTAAAAATGTTTTTTTTTGTATATATGAAATACAATGAAGAAACAATGGATATGTCACTACACTTACTGATTTGTGAGCCTAAATCATCTATAAAAATTCTTTTCTTTGGAAAGCAGCCCTGCCTAAAGAATCCGTAAACATTGTGAAACCATTACAGTCCGAGGGTACAGGCACACCTAACGTTATCCGACGCGACGTCGGCATCCAAGGTATTCTGGGAATGCTGACGTTTGTTGTTCCCAAGTGATGTCACCTGTAATCTCACCCCCTCCTCCACTGCATTATGTCGACAGAGTCATGTTACCTGTAATCTCACCCCCTCGTCCACTTCATTAAGCCAACAGAGTCATGTTACCTATTGCTTCAAGTCCCCATCCATCTTGCTTACCAAAAACTTCTTAACATGTTTTTGACTAAAGCAATTTCAAGAAATGTTCATATATGATCCCATGTATCAGTGAAAAGGGACAAAAATATGGATCCCCACTCCCCTTTATGTGTATGCCTTAAGGCTTATGAATAAACTGTCATAATTAATTGATTTTTAAAAACTCTCTGTCTACATAAATTTTCATACTGGCCAAAACAGTAATTTATTTAGTGTGAGCACTATTACTTCTGTCAATATTTTAATGGCCCCGAGTTTCAGACATAAGGATGCATCAATAATACTGGTCAAACAAGCAAATTCAAAGAATTGTGGTCCCCCGCTTTCGGTGTCTTTGTGGGTGGGATGTCATTTTTTATAACATATTGTGTCAAATCTTGTCAAAGGTAATGCACATGTCAGATATAAAAGCTCTATCTCTTCTCAATCAAAAGTTATAAGGAAGTGAACATGATGACCCCATATGACAAAATAGATTATATACATTGGTAGTTTCTTAAGAAAAGTCTTGCCACAAGTATTACATACGTGAAGTATGAAAGCCCTTGCCCAAACCGTTCAAAAGTTATGGCCAAGTTAAAGTTTTTGAAAAAAGAAAGTCAAACGTCAAGGTCAAAAGGTCAAAGTTCTTGGTATCCAATGAAATGTCTCCTCACAATCATTACATATGTGAAGTATGAAAGCCCTAGCCCTTACCATTCAAAAGTTGTGGCCAAGGTTAAAGTTTTTTCATAAGTATGGAAATCTCCAAGGTCAAGGTCAAAAGGTCAGAGTTGTTGGTATCCAATGAGAGGTCTTGCCACAAAGAATACATATTTGAAATATGAAAGTCCTAGTGTCTACCGTTCAAAAGTTATGGCCAAAGTAAAAGTTTGGAATTTTTGAGTAAAAGTAGGTCAAACTCCAAGGTCAAGGTCAAAAGGTCAAATTTGGTGGTACCCAAAGAAAGGTCTTGTCACTAGAAATACACATGTGAAATATGAAAGTCATACACCCATTCTCAATATAAGGGCTCAAATAATGTCGCCTCATTTTCATTTAAAAGAAATACCACTGATGTAATTTTTAAATCAACATTATAAATAGTCATATAACAATAAATAAGAATTCATATAATTATCGATCTGAAAGGGTATTTAAGGAGTTCCAAATTCAAATGTAGTAGCCTATTTGAAATGTACGTTACTGTCGCCGAGGCAAATATTATTCTGAATCCCCTCTGTGTAATATATATAAGTTTTGATTCTCAAGTAAAAATTTTCTGATAAGTTAAACCTTGTATCATATATATTTCTTTTCATAACAATAAATACATTTTCTTTGTGATAATAAATAATTTTTATTGTGCAATGTCCCTGTCGCTTAATTCTATTTCAACCACATTACAAGCAAACACAAAGATTATACACCTGATAGTTTTGTTCTCCTTTATTTATTGATGGGCTAAATTTGAAATTTCAAAGGATTAATTACTCCTACTTAGATAATGTAACATGAAATTGAACAATTTGAGTAACTTTTATAAATATGTTTACGGAATGAAAGACATTTTCAATCGTAGAGATAAGAAAGAAATGTACGTTACCTATATTTTTCCATTAAGAATATATATTAAGTAGAAAATATGAGACGACTCTGAATAAGCAACCCCTTGTATCCTGTAAACTGGCAAAGACGTTTTGCTTAACACAATAAAAAATTATTTTTTACATGAAAAGTGATCATTTGAAATGTACGTTACTGAAATGTACGTTACCATGAAATTCGAATTAAGTGAATCTCGCACCAATTTTCATGTATTCTCATACTTTCACACACTCGAATGTGTACACAAAGGATAGTTTCAAAGGTTGGAGGTCGGCTAAATCCCAAAATTAATGAAAAGAAACGTTTCTGCTTAGGAAAAAAAATATATTAAGGTCAATTATATGTAATATAATTCTGATACCTGTTATATATTTCTGAATACGAAACCTGTTTGATGCATTTCTTATGATATGCAAGTTCAAATGGTATCAATATATTGCGTGTCTAACGTACGCTTGTGGAAGAGAATTTATTTTTATATTTGAAATGTACGTTACTTATGGTAACGTACATTTTACGTATTTCTAACTGACATTTTTTTTAATTTAGTTAATGAATTGCGTTTACACGAGCGAAACAAAATTATCGTTACAATCCATTTGACAACTGGCCACATAAATCCATCTAAATGCACCCCCAATCCTCGTAAATGTTTAAGACTGTTACCACATGCTAGAAAATTTATTTCTAAGTGTTTTAAATTCATCTTTGGCAACCTTTTTGCAGTTTGTTTACTTTTAATATGCGACTTTTCGTCAATATTAATTTAATTGTTGTTGATAATTTAAAACAAGGTATGCATAGGCTTATAATTGGTAAAAAAAAAACCAAACAAACAAAAAAGAAACAAAACAAATAAACCCAGAACACAAGACGGTCACTTATATTTCAAATACTGAAAGGCACACAATACTCAGTTTTGTTCGAATCATTGCATTTTGGGTCATATATTTCCAGATCTGCTGAAAAGCACGTATGTTTGTGATTTGAAAAACGATGTTGCAACAAACTAAATGAAATTGTGAACAAACTGTCGATGGATATATTCGGAATAAATTTATGTTAAGTTTCAATGGCCAAACACGAGCATTTGTTAGATCAAAGCAAAATATGTCTGACTCTTATATTTTTTGTCTGTACCCTTGCACATAGGTAGAAGTAACTAGGCTACAACCGGTGTCAATTTCAGCGAAACAGCACAAAAGAATGGTAATGAATTGAGGTGGAGGGGACTCCCCAATAATATGTGAAATGAACGTTACCGAAGTGACGTGACATTCATGTAGTTGATGACAAATAACCTCGTTTGTTACATTATGATTTCTTATATAACTGCCTTAAAACACTTCATTGAAATGATTTTTATGTCAATAATTGCTTTTTTCTCAATATTTTCTTATTACTAGTTTACATATTATTACAAGCTTGAAATGTACGTTACCTACTCATATTCTGAGGCAATCGTGTCTTTATAGTGGTGATTGTGACATATAACACAATGTGATTACATAGTGAATCTTTTTGGAATAAACTGAAACAAAACGATGAATTTTGTAGATGAATTTTAAGCTTTTTATTTAACAGAAATATATCTTGAAATGTACGTTACATTTACGTAGTTTTCTAAATCAGCATGGATATATGTTAAAAAAGACAGTAACTACAAAATAGAATTTTACTACATGTACATGTTAGGTTCCAGTATCTATAGAAAATGACAAGATTCCAAACTGATCGCTCTAAACAAAACAGAGAGAGAAATTTAAAGCATATATTTAAAAAATGTTTTTATACATCTGGATCAAAAAGTAACCTTTGTTTTTTGAAAGGAAAAATCAAACGCACGTTCGTATACCGAGAAAATATGTTGCTGACAGAGTTGGTAGGATGTGCTGGTGTTAAGATGAGATATTCCAATTGTGATTTGAATGACTACATTTTTTTTACATATCTTTTTGGACATTGAAGAAAGAGTAACGTACATTTCAAGCTACATTTCTAAATAAAATCACACTCCACTTCATCGTCTTGTCATTATCCCATGTATTATAATTTGATGAAAAAAAATCTGGAAACAAAATCTTCAGATACTTTTTTTCAAAGGTAATTGATAGAAAAATTGTTAGCTTGAACTTCATTTTTTAAAAAATCAGAGAGGCATTTGTGCCCTTATATTGAGAACCGGTGATAGCTCCACTAAATCAAAAGTTATGAGCAAGGTTAAAGTTTTTATGACGGACAGACAGACTGACAGACAAATGAGATTTAATGTCCCTTCGCTTTCGTGAAAGCGGGGGACAATAAAGCTGCAAATTATTGATGACCTTGAATAACCTTTACACCTGAATATTCTGAAGCATCCACCTTCAAGAGCATTACATACATGTTTACTTATTTCATAGAGTTCATGATATACATCAGCTTGAAGATGTCAATATAAAATAATCCCCTCCCAGTCCCCCTATCTTTTAATGCCCCATTTCCTGAAGGTGACTATCACTTGGTTGTGTTTAATTAACAGCATGCCGATTGCAGATACAAACTTGATGTGATAATACAATAAACAATGAGTTAAATATAGCATGAGATGTAACTATATTTCCACATGTAACTCTGTAATTCCTCTGACTCAGTGAGATACGACTATCTTCACTGGTCAGTGAGATATTGGTTGGTATTTCAACAGAGTCAGTGAGTTTTAACTTTATATTTTCACTGAGACAGTGAATTTAAGATCTTGTTACAGCTTGTTGAAAACTAACTCCTAGATAGAAGTTGTGTATTAACTTGCCTTGAACTCTTGTGATTTAAGTATGATAACATATTTAAGTACACTGTATGATTTAAGTATAACTATTCCGAGCTGAAAAAAATTAAAAAGAAAATCAGCTGTTTTGTAATGAATAAAACCTGGATGTATTTTGTGAAATGATGTTACTTTTGGTAATTAATTACAAGTGTTTAGCTGGTAATAATATACAATTATGGACTGTTTAGAAGGGAGACATCACCAATTATCAGGTCTGAGTAGGGTTGTCACCCGAGGGCGCTTGCGCCCGAGGGTGACAACCCTACTCAGACCTGATAACTGGTGATGTCTCCCTTCTAAACAGTCCATAATAGTTTTATTATCCTGAAGAATAAATACAATTATTAATTAGATAGAGTATGCGTTTCAACGCCAAAAAATGCTACATCATGAGCATACGCCAAAAAACCAGCAAATTCTATACATTACACTGGACAATCACGTGCTGGAAGAGGTTGAAAATAACCCCTATCTTGGACTCCAAATTTCATCAGACTTAAAGTGGTCAACTCACATCAACAAGATTACTAAAAAAGCTCATTCAACATTAGGATTTCTCCGACGAAACTTATCACACTGTACAGAAAACTGCAGGAAAACAGCCTACGTCTCCATGGTGCGATCAACACTTGAATATGGATCAATAGTCTGGGACCCATTTCAAAAACAGGACGTAGATAAGCTCGAACGTGTCCAACGCAAAGCCATCCGTTTCATAAAACGAGACTACCACAACAGGGAAGAGGGCTTCATCACCACCAAGGCCAAGGAACTGGACTTACAACCGCTCCAGCATAGAAGGACCAGCTTGCGACTCATTATGCTCTATAAGGTGGTTGAGGGGTTGGTGCCAGGGCTACCAACTCACAATTTCATTCAAAAAGCTAAGCCTAGACGCCAAATCAAATTAAAAACATTCGATAATTGTGAAAATACAAACATTCTTTCATCTCAAGTCAAAAATAACAGCAAGTGTCTCGAAACAACATCTATGAGAACTAACCAATACCGCTCATCATTCTTTGTGGACACAGTCATCAAATGGAATATAATTATTGTCCTCAATATAGTTTGCGCTAAGACTGTCGAGGCCTTCAAGACCGCCCTCGACAGCTTGTGTCAATAAGTCCGACACGCGCTCTCTCACCGTCGTAGAAAAGCCAGTATTGGTCACTTCGACGTATATATACAGATACAGATAGAGTAGAAAATAGTAATCAAACCTCTTAATTTCTTCTACTCTGCTCCGATTCCATACTTTCAAAATATGTCAACAGACAACTTTGACGTCATCGTTAGAATTTCTTGTTTACCGATCCCGCATATTTAGCCATTGTACTTGTAAATACAATGTAGGAGTTATCTCGCTTAAACCACAGTAGTTCTATTCAAAGAGCGACAACACAGTTGTAACCCTGCATGATCGCTTACGCTATTTCATTGTCATCTGAAGGGAGATAACAGTTGTCTCCCTGCGCGTGAGGGAGACATCACGAGTTGTCTCCCTGCACGTGACCTGCTCTAAACCAGTCAGATTGACTGTATAATTCTGAAGGATAATAATAATGTTTATTCAATTTATTTAATAAAAGCACAGTAATAAAAAAGAAATGTGATATTACTTGTAATTCATAAATTGCATGATTTTAATTTTGTTTTATTCTTTAATTTTGGACATTTATGATTATTTTTTTGATTTTACATTAACTGTGTGTTATGTTTGTTTTGTTTTCCCCCACTGTATCTAGGAATGTTATCTCCTTATACTTGCAGATGGTTGTATTTTGTCTGCATGTCCCATACTATTTGTTATCTCATTGTTTTTATGCTACATTTGACTACCTAATCAATAGGACTCACAGTGGTGTGACTGATCAACAGGAGATGCTCACTCCCACTGGGCACCTGATCCCACCTCTGATGTTTCATGTTTTCGACTTGTTTTTAATTCCACTTTTTGACTGGATTTATGATATTGATCATTGTTTGATATCTTCATCTTTTTCCAATTTTGAAATCACTCCTTTTAAATTCGCTAAGTCCTAATTCAACTCTTTTGCTGGTAAATTTGTTCAGAATATGCCCACTCATTACAAGGATGAAAAGGGACAATGGGGAGACAATTTCCCTTTTTACAGTACATGTATATAGTTATAGTTATATGCATCCCTGGTATGATCAGAATTATTTGTCAGGTTATATTTTTGCAATGAATATATCATTTTGCAATTACCGGTACATGTAACTTTTAATCTTTAGAAATGGGGAAAATGCTCTCTTTATTTGCCAGCTTGTTTTATTTTGTTTATTCTTAATTTATTATTCAAATCATCTTGCTTATATGGATGTTGTTAGCTTTGTTGATATTATGCTTGTGTCGTAGAAACTTGACCTTGTTTATTAGAATTTTGGTAAGTACTGTATCAGTCAGTCTTGGGGTGGAATCTCTTGTCTGAACAGAAATTCATAATTACAGTTTTCAATTCTTAAGATTATGAATAAAAACATTTTCAGACCTGCTCTTTCATTTGCATCTTTGAGAGTGCAATTGCTCTATGCTTGATAGAGCTTGTTTTATGTAGAGAATCGCATTAACATTTATATTTTTGTCCTTGTCAAGGGAGGGGGGGGGATGGCATTCTGAAGATTCTGAAAGTTTAGCTTAAAAATTAAAATCTTCAACCTAAATGTCTGTAAAATTTAGTAAGTACATTAAACAACCGTGGGAAAGTTTACTGAAAATTAACCATGTTACAAGTCCTCTGTCCTCTGATATTTGATAAGTTCAAGATGACAACATTATGTGCTTAGACTAGCAGTCATTTCTGTGCATGCTGGCTTTGAGTGGTGATTTAGTTTGTGATTTCCTGTTTTTGATGTTGTATACAGCTTTCGTGACCTGCCCCCACGTCCTGATGCCAGAGGAAGAGAAGATAATTATAGACGATGGGGATCCCTCCAACCTTCAGGAAAAGTGAGTACACTTAAAATCCAAAAATAAATAATGTGAAAATACCCCTCCAACCTTCAGGAAAAGTGAGTACACTTAAAATTTATAAATAGAATAATGTAAAAATACCCCTCCAACCTTCAGGAAAAGTGAGTACACTGTACATGTAATATAAAGTATAATTTATAAACAGAATAATGTGTGAAGTTCCCTGTTTTCCCAAAACCTACTATATAAGTCAAATTGGTATGCAAAATGTCATGCAAAACCATAGCATAATACCAAGTGGGATGTGTAACCCCTCTTTTTTCAGGAAAAAAATTGATTAGATCAGTATAAGCTATAAACCCTTGCAATTGCAATATTTCTTGAATTTTTGATTGAGCAATCTGTATTTTGTCATTAGCGTGCAGTTAAAGTTGATTATTTTCTTGTTTAGGACATTGGTGGACACAGTTTATTCTTTAAAGGACCAAGTTAGAACTCTAGAACAGGTGAGTACTTTAATGATATGTTAACACCGAAGACATGTCGTCTGATGATATGTCAATGATTTAATGATGTCATCTAAATAGATAAGTGTATGACATGTCATGTCATCAAAAGATCTTTCATATCATATGATAGGTCAGTCAATGAAATTTCAACCATTGATATGTCAGTCCATTAACAGATATGCCAGCAAACGATGGTCAGTTGTTGATATGTTAGCCAATTATATTTCAGTCAATGCTATGTCAGTCAATGATATGTTGACTGATATTTTAGCTTATGCTATGCCAGCTGATGAGATATCATCTTGTGTCAACCAAAAATAAATCAGTCATACCGTATAAGTAGAAATTTTAGCGAGGATGTAATTTTGGCATTATTAGCGAGGCTGTTGAGATCGCTAAAATTTAGTATCGCTAAAAATAAATTGCGTGTTATTTGTATTAGCTTCTCAAGTGAGCATTTTAAAATCACTAAAATTATTTCTCGCTAAAAATAAAATACCAGTTTTTAAGGAGAAATCGCTAAATTTGCGTCTCGCTAAAATTTCCACTTATACGATATGTCAAAGAATTGTCAGCCACTTATAGGTCACTTTATATATAACTAATGACCTGTGTGTATTGGTTAAGAGAGGTTTTGTTTCATTGTTGTCTTTTCTGAGTTTTCTTCAGTTGATACATATGGCATATTACAGGAACACAAGAGGATGAAGAGAGATTTAGAAGAGGAACAGAAAGCCAGGAGAAAGCTACAATCTACAATCAAAAAAGTCTTCAAAAACAACAACCTTCTATGGGAAGAAGCACCTACGTAAATTATCAGGAAATAGTGGTACAGCTCATTGTGATAAATATGTATCTTAGTAGAAAATGATATATACTATATAATAATTAGATTATGAAATGGAGAATTACTCAATTCTGCTTGAAAAAAAATTTTTTTTTGTTTGACTTAAAAATGACAAATGCAATATTGTTAGTTTTAGATTGTGTCGGATTTTGTAAGAATTGAGTATGACACAAGCTTAAGAATTTATTGAGGAAAAGGATAGAAAGATATGTGTTTTATACATTGTGCTGGATAAGGGTTGTATGAGGACCAATATTTCTTATAAACAGTGCTTGCTTTTATACAGTTTTATAACCAGAAATTTTTGGGTCTAAATAAAAAAAATATCATGAGGCATATGTAAGATGCCATTTTTTTTTTTTTACAAAAATGTGTTTTTGTGGAATATTTGTATCAAATATGAAGGATAATTAAATCTGATATAAGATTTTTTCATTCAAACATTTTTGGAAAGTGTTGTGAATCATCAAGATTATGTATTGAATATTTAAAAATGTAGTACTGATCATGCATTTTGAAGAATATCTTTATTGTGTTCTTTGATGAAATTATGAGATTTGAGTCATTTTGTTTGTCAAAATAATTTTTAACAGTGCTTTGACTCTTTCATAATGGTTTGTACTTATGAAGTTGTGGTATAAAATTTACATTTATACAGATTATTTATTTACAATTTTGTAGTAAAAAGCTCTTTCTAAGTTGTACAGTTTTTGAATTGTACTTTGTAAAGTACATACAATGTGTGTGCTCTCATTTTCACACATTTCATTTTTTTTCTTGAGTATTTTGTACAGATATTAATAATAAAAAACTTTTCCGGTCTAGAAATTGAAGTGAAAGCTCAGTATTAAAAAAATTGTAACATTTTATGTCTGAAAATCAGAAAAGCATAATATCCATCACTAGTTTGTACATGTAGGTTGTGTTCTAAGGTTTTATGTTTAATTCTAGTGTAGGGAAATACTTCATTACTTGTAACACTGGTCTCTCTCAGCTGAGAAGGTAGTTGTATTTTGTGCCAAATATGCTTAATATGTTGTATACACAGAGAATTTCCCAGATTTACATCAATTATCAAACATAAAAGTGGGGATGGGGGATGCTGCAAGTTAACTAAATATGTACGTAGTTTAGGATAAATGGATTATATTTTATAGTGTTGAGCTTCAAAACAGTGCATAATTGATAATGGAAATGTTGGACGAGCATGTTATGATTGAAAAAATTATATGATTAAGTCGATGACTTGGAATGTGTGGTAATTAACTTATGAGAGTGTAGTTTGTCTGTGTGAAAACTAATGGGAAATATAATATGTGAGCTGTCAGTAAAAACATTGTGCAATACATTGTTTTAAATAATTGGACATTTGATTTGTCTCCTTGTCTAATGTATATTGCAAGTTTATGCAACAAAATTCGAAATAAAATAATTGCAAAGATTCATTGTTATTCAAGAAAATTTCTTTGTAAATACACTGACATCTTTGGGTAGTAGGGATTTTCATGGTCTCTGAATCTTCCATTCCCCCATTTTGCAAGTTCTGTTGTTGATTTGAACTTTCTATTGTACAAAGTACAATTTATCATGTCAAATGCTGACTGAAAAAAAAAATCATACTAACTGTTAGATCATTATTTTCACACTGAATTATGTTTTGGACTTTCTGTTTATCTGATCATGACAAGGAGCACATATGTGGGTCTGACACGTCAACAGGAGATGCTTTCTCCTCCGTGGCACCTGATCCCATCTCTGAGTACTAGTATTTGCTCTGCTCCTGATTATTACTGTTTGAATGAACTTTGGAGCTTGAATACTGTTTGTTATCTCCATATTATTTGTACTGAAATTGAGAAATTCATGGCCCCAGGATCAGGGTTTCATAGTTTTAGGATAGTGCTTAATTCATCATATGTTGCAAATGCATTATATCTTGGAGAAATTTTTCTCTCCTCTTAGCACCAACTGTTCAAAGGTTATGGCAAACGTAGAAGAAACTCTAAGGTCATAAGTCTAATATGTTGGTACCTAAAGGGAGATCTTGCCACAAGAAATACACGTGAAATTTGAAAGCCATAGCTCCAACGAATCAAAAGTTATGAGCAATGATAAAGTTTTTTTTCGGAAAAAAACTGGCAGACAGACAGACGAACAGGCCAAACATAAGAAATTAATGAAAGAACATTTCTTGTATGCTCCTGAGCAAACTATGTGGTTATAATGAAGAATATTTATCTTCTAAAATTATGGACCAGAGGTATGGGTGTCATGTAAAGCTCTATTGATCACAGAATTCTTTGAAAATCTCTATTTGTGAACATTTAGCAGATACACTAAGTGTATGGCTATAATGAGCAAACGTGCTGCTCTGAAACGGAGTTCATGACGTTAAGAAGGGGATTCCAAAAGTTTCAAATCCATGGCCTTTGGGTCTGGGATTCTTGCATTAACAAGTTTTTTTTTTGTAGTAAAATTCGGAAACTGTTATGAACTGAAGACAGACTCTAACTGCCATCTTGTTTAGCGCTAGACCCTTTTGGTTATCAGCTAGTTATCGAATGGATGGGTTGAAAGACAGATACATGTTGTAAGTTATCAATAAGGGGTCCATTAACTGTTGACATATCAATTAGATAGACTAAAATCTATTCATAATATACATGTAGGAGAACATCCTAGTTTTTAAACTTATTTTTCATACTTGTAATGATCAAGGTGGAACTCTGTTTTCTATAGAATCTTTGAAGATCTTTTGCTCTTGGACATCTTATAGGCAAACAGTATAAAGTTGTAATAGGCAAGAGGATTTGTACACGATTTTTAAAATTCTTCACTGTACTGATACTGTGTTTGAATATTTTTCCTTGTGGTAAATGCCACGTACCATATACTGAGAAACTCAATCGTTAACACCTTTAATCATATATATTTTTCTCAATGTTCAAAAACATTTTGTACTGATGTAGTGAGGGTCCTTAAATGTGTACTAAATGTGATCAAATTGGGCCAACATTGTAGGAGGAGTAGTCTCGAAACAAAATTGTTCACAGACAGACAGACAGGTACTCTTCCACTGCATGACCAGTAGAGCTAATGACTTGGCATTAGGCATTGCTGTGCTTCTTTTAATGTAAAATAAAAGCTGCTTTTATTGCATTAACCAGGGACGTAGCAACAGGGGGGGGGGGCTGTCCCCCCACTTTTTTCCCCCAACATTACCTTTACTATAGAAAATGTCTATTTAAAGGTTGGTTGACTCCCCCCCCCCCCCACTTGTTGCCCCCCCCCCCCCTTAATAGGATTTTCGAGTTTGGGCAATTTTAAATTTTTTTTATTTTTTTTTTTTGCTTGTCAACTTTTCTTTTCAGGTAAGTAAAAAAAATTCTCTGGTTGGCCTCCATTTTCAAAAAGGATGCTACGTGCCTGTTAACTCGGCATAAAAGTGTTTGAATAACATTAGTACTAGTATCTTTATTTTACAAACAAGTTGAAAAAAAGAGAAGAATAATGCAAAGTTGAAATTTATTTGTAAACAAAAATATTAACTTTTCCATTGTCTCCAACAATCCATAATTTATTATCTGGACCACAGGAAATTCCCGTCGGAAGGTCAGTATAATGTAAGTATAAAAACTTGATAAAGTTTCCTCTCAAGTCTAAAATATGCACTCTGAAATTGTAATGATCTGAAATGAGAATTTGCCCAAAGCTGTTGTGCGTTATGCCCCAGGGAATGAACACGAAGTCGCTTTGTTGACCTTCGTAAACATTCAAAAAATATCCACACTCGTTCACTACAATTACGGAATACTTTTTGCCATCCACCACCCAAATATCGCCATTTGTATTCTCTGTAACAGACCAAACACTACTGTACAAAGGAATCGTTGAGAAGCAGTCCGTGTATTCGATTAATAACAAAATTTCATTGTTTTTGGTGTTATATTTACACACTCTTCCATGATCAAGGAATGCATTATATTCACAGACCAGAATGACTTTATCTTTTGGGGGAGTACGAGAGATGGTCAAGGACATAGGGCACCAATTCTGGTCGTTAGTACAAATGATTCTGTCTTTATACACCAGATCGTCACTGACTGATAATACCTTAATAGTGTTGTCGGTGTAATCACTGTAAAATATTTCATTTACACTAGCACATATATAGATGGCATGAAGATTTAATGGTATCTTTTTTAAAACCGTTCCTTGAAGATCAATTTTGTAAACCGTCGGATGGTCCGGTCCACATATCCAGGCAAAGGTATTTTCAGCACAGGTTATACTAGAAAGTCGTTTTCGATGAAGGTAAATTGATAACATGACGAATTTTTTATCCTCGAATACAGCTTTGACGTAAACTGTTTGATGACGTTTCCGATTGTACGTCAGCATGACTTCATTATCTGTATCTTTGGAGTGCTCGATTTGAAAAACTGGAATTTGAGGAAATGTTATTTTTACTTCAAGAGCACTTTGCAAATCGTGCAAAAATGGAGAGCGTAAATCTCTGAGAGAAATTGGATTACATAGATTTTCTCCAATATCTTCTATAATATCACAAACAAAACGTCGACAATTCTCCAAGCGTATTTTTTGAATATGAAATATTTTCCTATCTTCAATTACCTTTTTAAGCATTAGTGCCATTAAATCTTTACCTCCTATGCCCTTCACCGTCGTCGAATTTCCATTTCTCTTGCACTTCACAATTAAAGTCGAACAATTGGTAAGCCAATTTTCTAATTCAAATCTCATTTGTTCAAACACCATACTGTTCTGCATTAAAAAGTCATTTACTTGCTTCAAAAGATTGTCAATCATTGGTATAACTTTACTCCGTAGCAATACTCCATTAGCAAAAAGTCTATCAATTTTTTCTCTGAAGTCTACAACATCATGAAAAGTGTGAAGCACAAAGCTTTTTCGACATGCATAAACACTGCAAGTTTTACAGAAAAATTCGGCTTTTAAGGAATGTAAAGAACACGTGGGAATGCTGGAATTGTTCGTCGTTTTGTCTCGATATCTCACCACATCATGACCATGGCACCGATAGAAGATCAAATGCTTTGGAACACATCGTTCACAGAGAATTAGTTGGCAATCTTTACAAAAATATTGTGCCCAGTTGTTACATACATCACAATACTTACAGAACTGAATGACTGTAACCGACATTACAATGTTGGTAAAGTCATTCCAGAATTGTTTGTCCTATTTTGTATTGCCTGCATATAGTATAAAAGTGCCCCGATGCAAAACGATCGAAGCGGTTCTTTGTTCGTCCCGGAAATTTTTTAAAAGGTACGTGTTACGTAATTTAAAGGAAACGTCGGGTCTAGATGAAATTTTTGATATTTTATTCTTTGAATGATCGTGCATTAATGAATTTTACCTGATCAATACTGCTATTTGTTTTTATTTGATTATAAAGTAATATGACACCAAAGTTATATGTGAACTGGCTGCTGGAGACTACCATGTTGAGAGATAAAGTTATCTCGCTTGCTAAATATTTCCAACAATCTTCACTTTTATGACGTATCAGGCACGTAGCATCGTTTTTGAAAGTGGGGGGGAGGGGGGGGCAACCAGAGAAATTATTTGTTTATTAACTTGAAAAAGTTGACAAGCAAAAAAAAAAGGAACGGAAAATTAAAAGTTGCCCAAACTCGAAAATCCTATTTCGTGCGTGTGTGTGTGTGTGTGTGGGGGGGGGGGCTAACTTTATCAAAGCTACTTCCAATTTTTTTTCCTTACAATTCCCTGATATCACTATACTATGGTAAAAAGTGTGGGACCAACCATCCTTTCAATAAAAATTTACTATAGTAAAGGTAATATTGGAGAGAAAAAAGTGGGGGGGGGGGGGGCAGCCCCCCCCCCTGTTGCTACGTCCCTGCATATTTGGGACCACATTGGCTCTAATAGTAAACATTATCGTGTCGGAATCAAGTAGTGAAAATGTACCAATTTAGTGTTTGGGATTTCATTTTGAGTCTGAATGTAATAAAGGAAATACATCTTCACATTTTAATGACTCTTGTGTTTTAGAATTCAGGGAAATAAAAGAAGGAACTAATAATATTAAAAAAAAAAACCCAGTAAACTGGACATTAAACTTTAATTAAAAACTTAGCTGCAAAGGTTGTATAATCGTATTACATTTGACAGTGGCGGAGGTCTGAATGCGCTAAATCACGTACATCGCTAAGTGTACTCTTATTGTGTATTATACCTTTCCATCTCGCAAACAAATTTGTTATAACAAATTATTAATTTGATAAAACAAATTAGCAATTTGATAAAAGAAATTACTATATATTTTTGACAAAATTTGAAATGTATACAATCTACGAAAGCCAGATCAAATCAAAAATCTTAGTATACTAGTATGTCGGATTTATAAAAATAATTTGCAACTGTCAAAGTTTTTGGCCAATAATAGGGCTTTAGTGGGACGATTGACAGCTTTTCCAGCAGGCTCTTTTTTTAATTTTATAAAAATTTCATGCATACAAAAGAATTGAATAACACATTAGGAATTTAAATATTAAAGAGCTACCAACTCAAGAATATTGTGGGTTTTATATTTTTTCGTTCGTTTTCTGGGGAAGGTTGTTACGGATCAAGTGTATTTTTTTCATGATAATTTATCCGCAAATTCATTTTGGTCAATGTTGCCTCTGTTGCTCAAAGCTTTATACCATGGAAGCAGATCCAGGATTTTGGAATTGGGTTTGGTTTAAAGATTTTATTCTTTATACATGAATTAGGTTTAACAGTAGACATAAATGACTGTCGAAAAGCAGTATTCAAAGTAGATCATGTCATATGTAAAGAAAGAATCCAGAGAGAGAGAGAGAGAGAGAGAGAGGGGAAAAAACACAGAGAGAGAGAGTACATTTACTTTTTTTGGGGGGGTGCTCCATTACAGAAAAACAAACAATTCAATAATGCAGGGGTTTTGAGGGGAACATTGAAATTCTTTAAATTTCTTTGAAAATTTGTTGCAAATCTGTCAAATTAAGTATTAATTATCATATACTTGGCCTAGCTGTCTTGATTTTGCAAAATTCATTTTTCTTTCTATACATGAGAAAAATGAAATCAATTTTTTTGAATGATGCTCTTTGTAGTGTCCAAAGCTTGTTTTTTTATATATATTTTGGGGGTTTTGGAAGTTTTTGTGCTTCTCTGGTGAACCCCAGTGCGCCTCTCTTTTTCAGAAGCCAGAGAAAGGGATTGAAACATTTTTTCAAGTTTAATAAGTTAATTAGAATAATAAGTTAATTAGAATTTTTTTTTATCTGCATGATCTGGTCTGCCGCATGTTCTTCCTGTTACAGTATACATGTAATTTGTGTAATTGAAAGTTTTTTTTTTTAATTTTTAATTTGCAATTCTGTAAGATCATCGTTTCAAAATCATCACTGTATGTGAGAAATTTAAATGGGTGTTTGTTAATTAATCACATTTTTTCTTTTGTTCAGTAGAAGTCCGATTTTGCAAAATATCAGTACAGAGACAGTCTGATATTACGAGATTAATATCAGACTGCTCACTATAATATCGGACTGTCACAGGTAAACTTTTAGACTGCAAGAACAGAGGAATGACATCACAGCAATGTTTTTATTGTAAATACACTGACATCTTTAGGTAGTAGGGATTTTCATGGTCTCTGCTTCTCCCATTCCCCAACAGCCTGATGTATGGAACAAAAATAAAACATTGAACTTAATTATCTCCAGAAATCTCTTCCTCCAGGACCTGGGGCAGTTAAACTGTTGGCATTATTACGAAAAGCATTAAACTCTCTACAATTAGAAGCAAGGATATCAACACTCATTAAAAGTCATCATTTCACATGTTCTGTGGTTGATTTGAACTTTCTATTGTACAAAGTACAATTTATCATGTCAAATGCTGACTGGAAAAAAAAATCATATTAACTGTTAGATCATTATTTTCACACTGAATTATGTTTTGGACTTTCTGTTTATCTGATCATGACAAGGAGCACATGTGGGTATGACACGTCAACAGGAGATGCTTTCTCCTCCGTGGCACCTGATCCCATCTCTGATGTTTTAAAGGTCCTTGTTACTCTGCTCCTGATTTGTATTGTTTGAGTGGACTTTGGAACTTGAATACTGTTTGTTATCTCCATATTTCTTGTACTGAAATTGAGAAACTCATGACTCTAGGATCAGGGTTTCATAGTTTTAGGATAGTGCTTAATTGATCATACGTTGAAAATGCATTATATATCTTGGGGATATTTTTCCTCCTCTAGCACCAACTGTTCAAAGGTTATGACAAACTCCAAGGTTATAAGTCAAATATGTTGGTACCTAAAGGGAGATCTTGCCTCAAGAAATACACGTGAAATTTGAAAGCCATAGCTCCAACGAATCAAAAGTTATGAGCAATGATAAAGTTTTTTTTCGGAAAAAACTGGCAGACAGACGGACGAACAGGGCAAAACATTAGAAATTAATGAAAGAACATTTCTTCTATGCTCCTGAGCAAACTAATATAATAATATGGTTATAATTAAGAATATTTATCTTCCAAAATTGTGGACCAGAGGTACTGGAGTCATGATAAAGCTCTATTGATCATAGAATTCTTTGAAAATCTCTATTTGTGAAAATTTAGCAGATACACTAAGTGTATGGCTATAATGAGCAAATGTGCTGCTCTAAAACCGAGTTCATGACGTTAAGAAGGGGATTCCAAAAGTTTCAAATCCATGGCCCTTGGGTCTGGGATTCTTGCATTAACAAGTTTGTAGTAAAATTCGGAAACTGTTATGAACTGAAGACAGACTCTAACTGCCATCTTGTTTAGCGCTAGACCCTTTTGGTTATCAACTAGTTATCGAAT
This sequence comes from Saccostrea cuccullata, assembly GCF_032062105.1. NCBI lineage: Eukaryota > Metazoa > Mollusca > Bivalvia > Ostreida > Ostreidae > Saccostrea > Saccostrea cuccullata. The sequence continues at coordinate 27,234 of NW_026923589.1, read as the reverse complement.
GGATGGGTTGAAAGACAGATACATGTTGTAAGTTATCAATAAGGGGTCCATTAACTGTTGACATATCAATTAGATAGATTAAAATCTATTTATAATATACATGTAGGAGAACATCCTAGTTTTTAAACGTATTTTTCATAATTGTACTGATCAAGGTAGAACTCTGTTTTCTATAGAATCTTTGAAGATCTTCTGCTCCGGGACATCTTATAGGCAAACAGTATAAAGTTGTAATAGGCAAGAGGATTTGTACAAGATTTTTAAAATTCTTCACTGTGTTTGAATATTTTTTCTGGTGGTAAATGACACGTACCATTTACTGAGAAACTCAATAGTTTACACCTTTAATCATTATAATTTTCTCAATGTTCAAAAACATTTTGCACTGATGTAGTGAGGGCCCTTAAATGTGTACTAAATTTGATCAAATTTGGCCAACATGGTAGGAGGAGTAGTCTCAAAATAAATTGTTTACAGACAGACAAACAGGTACTCTTCCACTGCATGATCTTCTCTGGTCCCTGACCAGTAGAGCTAATGACTTGGCATTAGGCATTGCTGTGCTTCTTTTGATGTAAAATAAAAGCTGCTTTTATTGCATTAAACAGGGACGTAGCAACAGGGGGGCCTGCCCCCCCCCCCACTTTTCCCCCAACAGTACCTTTACTATATAAAATGTCCATTGAAAGGATGGTCGCCCCCCCCCCCCCTTGTTACCACTGTATAGTGATATCAAGATAATGTAGCCAAAAAATTGGAAGTGAAATTAAAGGAACTTGACCTTGAAAAAAGCCCCCCCCCCCCCACACACACACACACTAAATAGGATTTTCGAGTTTGGGCAATTGTAAATTTTCTTCTTTTTTTTTTGTTTCGCTTGTCAACTTTTTTTCAGGTAAGTAAAAAAAAATTTCTCTTGTTGGCCCCCCATTTTCAAAAAGGATGCTACGTGCCTGTTAACTCGGCATAAAAGTGTTTGAACAACATTACTACTAGTATCTTTATTTCACAAACAAGTTGAAAAAGAAAAAAAGAAAAATGCAAAGTTTAAATTTATTTGTAAACAAAAATATTAACTTTTCCATTGTCTCCAACAATCCATAATTTATTATCTGGGCCACAGGAAATTCCCGTCGGAAGGTCAGTATAATGTAAGTATAAAAACTTGATAAAGTTTCCTCTCAAGTCTAAAATATGCACTCTGAAATTGTAATGATCTGAAATGAGAATTTGTCCAAAGCTGTTGTGCGTTATGCCCCAGGGAATGAACACGAAGTCGTTTTGTTGACCTTCGTAAACATTCAAAAAACATCCACACTCGTTCACTACAATTACGGAATACTTTTTGCCATCCACCACCCAAATATCGCCATTTATATTCTCTGTAACAGACCAAACACTACTGTACAAAGGAATCGTTGAGAAACAATCAGTGTATTCGATTAATAATAAAATTTCATCGTTATTGGTGTTATATTTACACACTCTTCCATGATCAATGAATGCATTATATTCACAGACCAGAATGACTTTATCTTTTGGGGGAGTACGAGAGATGGTCAAGGACATAGGGCACCAATTCTGGTCGTTAGTACAAATGATTCTGTCTTTATATACCAGATCGTCACTGACTGATAATACCTTAATAGTGTTGTCGGTGTAATCACTGTAAAATATTTCATTAACACTAGCACACATATAGATGGCATGAAGATTTAATGGTATCTTTTTTAAAACCGTTCCTTGAAGATCAATTTTGTAAACCGTCGGATGGTCCGGTCCACATATCCAGGCAAAGGTATTTTCAGCACAGGTTATACTAGAAAGTCGTTTTCGATGAAGGTAAATTGATAACATAACGAATTTATTATCCTCGAATTCAGACGTAGACTGATTGATGACGTTTCCGACTGTACGTCAGCATGACTTCATTATCTGTATCTTTGGAGTGCTCGATTTGAAAAACTGGAATTTGAGGAAATATTACTTTTAGTTCAAGAGCACTTTGCAAATCATGCAAAAATGGAGAGTGTAAATCTCTCAGAGAAATTGGATTACATAGATTTTCTTTTAATTCTTCTAAAGTATCGCAAACAAAACGTCGGCAATTCTCCAAGCGTATTTTTTGAATATGAAATATTTTCCAATCTTCAATTGCCTTTTTAAGCATTAGTGCCATTAAATCTTTACCCCCTATGCCCTTCACCGTCGTCGAATCTCCATTTCTCTTGCACTTCACGATTAAAGTCGGACAAGTGGTAAGCCTTTTTTCTAATTCAGATCTCATTTTTTCAAATACCATACAGTTCCGCATTAAAAAGTCATTTTCTTTCTTCAAAAGATTGTCGATCATTGGTATAACTTTACCCCGTAGCAATACTCCATTAGCAAAAAGTCTATCAATTTTTTCTCTAAAGTCCACAATTTGATGAAATTTGTGAAGAACAAAGCTTTTTTGACATGCATAAACATCGCAAGTTTTACAGAAAAATTCGGCTTTTAACGAATGTAAAGAACACATGGGAATGCTGGAATTGTTCGTCGTTTTGTCCCGATATCTCACCACATCATGACCATGGCACCGATAGAAGTTTAAATGCTTAAGAACACATTGTTCACATAGAATTAACTGGCAATCTTTACAAAAATATTGTGCCCAGTTGTCACATACATCACAATACTTACAGAACTGAATCACCGTAACCGACATGTTACAGTGTCGGTAAAGTCGTTCCAGAATTGCCCTCTATCTTGTATTGCCTGCATATAGTGTAAAAGTGCTCCGATGCATGACGATCGGAGCGATTCTTTGTTCGTCCCGGAAATTTTTAAATGGGTACGTGTTACGTAATTTTGAATAAAGCCAAGTTAGAAATTAACGCAAGGCAAAGTGCATTGTTATACCTTTGTTCGATACATATCTATACGAGAAGGATATGGAGATAACGAACAGTATTCAATCTCAAAGTCCATAAAACAATACAAAATTAAAGCAGAGCAAACACGGACCTCCGAAACATCAGAGATGGGACATGGAGGAGTGAGCATCCTCTGCCGACCGGTCACACCCGCCGTGTGCTCCTTGTCATGATCAGGAAATAACGGAAAAAATCCGTCGTCAATTCAGTGTATAAATAATGGACTAACAATTGGTATGAGAAACGTCAGTCAGCATTTGACTCAATGATAAACTGTATTTGCTGACAAGGTCATTGTATCGACCATAGAACTTAAGAAATGATGACTTTAAACGAGACTGCTGATATTCTTGTTTCGTCAACTTGCTTGTCAATAATTTACCTCGTTTTAGAAATTGTTCATACATAGAGCATGCTCTTGCGTATCGAATCAACTGAGATATATATACTCCGTATGCAGGTGATGATGGTATATTGCTGCATAAGTAAGGGAAGTTGACGATAGAAAAGTTAAAGTCATCACGTTTATCATATAGCTTGGTTGTTAGATTACCATTAGTGTCTTTTTCAAGTAAAATATCCAAGTATGAAACAGAAGTGTCGGACTCTGTGGTATCTTTGATCTCAAGCTCAACAGGATATATCGTATCGACGTAGGAATGGAAATTACCATTATTAATTGACAATACGTCGTCGATATATCTAAATGTCGAGTTGAAGGCCACAGCAAGTGTTTCCTTCTTTTCACGCATAAGATTTTGCATAAATTCTGCTTCATATGAATATAAAAATAAGTCTGCTAATAACGGAGCGCAATTTGTACCCATGAGAATTCCAATAGACTGTTGGAATACCCGGTCTCCAAAAACCACATAGAAGTCTATCATTTCAAATGTTTTATACCAAGCGGGCATACAGAAATCGATGTTTGACAGCTGAGCGAGATGTTGGATATGTCGATAAGATGGACCTCTTAAGTAATACAAAAGGCGGAGCTTAATCTCATTTGTATTTTTTGGTGTTCAACAGTAACGTACCTGAGGTCACATCAAGGAAATCAGTACAAGACTATAAAAAAATATTAAAAATGAAGGTATTACAAAATATTTATTGACTGTGTTCTCGGGCAAAATGCATCTTGTCGACCTTAGAAACAAACTGTCTGCTGTCGGCCTCAGGCAAACAGTTTGGCTCTTGGGTCCGACAAAGAGCATGTTGCCCTCGAACTCAATATTATACAATTATTGCTGTTTTTTTAGGTCAATACAATGATTTAGCCATCTGAGGAGTACAATATTCACCGAACCCGAAGGGCGAGGTGAATATTGTACTTCGAACTGTACTTCACTGATAAAATGATTAAAGCCCATTACTTGTTTGCATTTAATTAAGTCCGAGCCAAATATAAAAGAGAAGCAGAATTAAAGCCATATATATGGCGTATGTACAATGAAAATTATTGGACTAAAATTATAAGAACTTATTGTATGTATCATTCCTTTATATAAAGATAGAACTTTTCCGTAAATTACAAAATTTAAATCAATTGCGTTATAAAGATATCACAATTTAATTTGAATTCTCGGAATTTTCTCCGACTCGGAAGAAAATACAAAAGATTTAAATAACACATTACAGAGAAGATAAAATCGTATTTTTAGATGAAACGAGGTGTTCTCCGTGTTCAGAATTGTATGAAAAGCTTTAATTTAAATGTATCAACTATATTTCTTTACTTAATTTTATATTTTTCAAAAATATATTTTTTTGATCAGTTACGCCATATATATGGCTTTAAAATGTAAATAATTCTTACCAGTCGTATCAATTTGAAGTTTTTTAAATCAGTTTTAGTTGCCATGAAAAAAATATTATGTCATTCTTTTTATAGGATAGATTTTGAAAGGAAGGAGTATTATCAGGGAAAACTGACTGCCAAAAAGTAAAAAAATTGTTGTTCAGTAAAAGTGTTGGAGGGGTGTCCCTGCATCCCCTCTTATCACCCTCACCCAAAAATATATATTTGCTTATGTTTTGTTCACATGAAAAAAATCATAGTCGTTTAATTAAATAGCTTTCCAAAACAATTTGTATCATTTTGGAATTTCCCAATCTATTTTTAGATCAATGTAGAGGAAATAAATCCCTGTATTGACCTGGAACGTCACGTGCAGGTCAATACAACGTAGTATTTTTCTAACATAGTTGGATCTCAGCCAATCAGATAGATGGAAATTATTCAGTCATATAATGAAAATGATTATTTTTACCCTGTCAAAGATTTTACATATAGCTCAACAACGAATGTTATCTTTTAAAGCTTAACATGACTCGTAAATTTAAAGGCATATACCGTATGCCACATTATAAGATTGTACTATTGTCTTTCTGACATAATTTTTTGATAAATAGAAAATACATGTATTTTGTAAGAAAGATACTATCTATATAATATCAGCACTGGAGTTAACCCTGCCATATTCGCTACATGCCCCTGACTGCTTTATTATAATATAAATTTCACAGAATCTTCGTTACATAGTGCCAAATTATGACCTCATTATTGTTACTTTATGAAGCGACACGTATTTCGTGTTTCTCACAGCAAAACATGCCATTCTGTCTATAATACTAAAGGGTACCCATCTCGTACTCCCAACACCTCCTATACCACTGAATAAAATTTGATGATTCTCTCACAGATTCTTTATTACATAATGGCATTGTGAACTATTTTACTTCTACATAGGACACTTATTTTGGGTTTCCCATGCAGATCAGGGACATTACCATTAGCATATGGGAGGCAGGAGGGGGATAGAGGGGGTTATCATTGAGTGAGCTCAATGCTCATCGTACCTCTAGATTATGTAAAAGACTGTCCAGCACTTTTTGACAAAATTGGACAATAAAAAAAATCATTGTTAAAATTAAGAACACTTAAAGGGCTTGAATTGGAAAATTTATATGAAAAATTGGACAGTTTTAAACATTACGAATGTAATACCCCTCCCCTTTTTATGCCCCCCTAAACGAAATTTCGGGGGTATATAATTTTTGCCCTGTCCGTCTAGCTGTTTGTCCGCAAAACTTTAACCTTGTCCATAACATTTCACTGGCTATGGCTTTCATATTTCACAGGTGTATTTCTTGTGACAAGACCTTTCTTTGGGTACTATCAAATTTGACCTTTTGACCTTGGAGTTTGACACACTTTTACACCAAAATTCCAAACTTTTACTTTGGCCACAACTTTTGAACGGTTGGTGCTAGGACTTTCAAATATGTATTATTTGAAACAAGACCTTTCGTTGGGTACCAACACCTTTGACCTACTTTTTAAAAATTTTGAACGGTAAGAGCTAGGGCTTTTATACTTCACAAATGTAATCCTTGTGACAAGACCGTTCATCGGATACAAACAACTTTGACCCTTTAGCCTTGACCTTGGAGTTGACTTACTTTTTAAAAACTTTAACCTTAGCCATATTTTTTTCAATGTTTAGGGCTAGGGCTTTCATACTTCATGTATGTACTCCTTGTAACAAGGCCTTCATTGGATACCTACAACCTTAACCCTTTGACCTTGACTTAAGCGTTTGACCTACCTTTAAAATAGTTAACCTTGGCCATAATTTTCGAGCAGGTGGTGCTAGGGTCTGATATTTCACATTTGTATTTCTTTCAAGAAGGCCTTACTTTGGGCACCAACATATTTGATTTGCATTTGAGAAAATTTAACCTTCGCCATGTTGCCATGCAGGACAATCAGTGTTTTACAAAAACTGCTGCATTCTATATTTTAATTAACATACTTGGGTAATTGTAGGTAACAGATGAATAGACATGACACACAAGGCATCAATTAAAGGAATATTTAAAAAAACTCATGATAAACACTTTATTTCATATTTTTATAAGTGTATCTATCTCACAGTCAAGTCAATAAATACATATTACGAGAAAATACTAGGGGAAAACAGCACTATAATAACTTTAAACAGCACAACTGTTTGTCTATTTCTTCACAAAGAAGGACGATATCGACATCTGCTTCCTACTGGCTGCAGAGGGGGGAGACTTTTTCTTTGGTGAGGCCTTTTTCTTCTACAATTATAAAACAATACATATCAAACGAAGTGCATTTTCATGAAATGTCGGCATAAATATCATAAAATCTTAGCACATCTACTGAAAATACAAGTACTGTAATGTTACTTCTCCAAGAAATACAAAAGATTGTCAAATATATACATGTATACGAAGTATTTGTCATCACTTGATTTTCCTTTAATTCTTGTACTGCTGATATTCATGTAAAAACTACATCAAACGCTACCTCCCGCTTCTGGTCTTTAATTCTGTCATTCAGTGATTTTCAAGTTATTCTGCAATATTAAGTACTTGTTTATATAAGGATTCTTCAATATATCTAAGAACTATTCCCACCTGTGGGGAGGCGGCTTTGGGCGTTTCCTTTACTGGGGGAGGGGGCTCTGTATCTGAGGCGTCTGTTGATTCACTCTCCCAGACTTTCTCTGTCACTGGAAGATAGACAACTTACACTGTACTCAAAACTTATATGTATTACACAGGAAATACTGTCTGAAATACTTCTTAAATAGGTTTTAATTATACTTTGTTAATACAATAAATATTTTAGAAATTACAAAAACAAAATTTTCAAAAAAAATCACTAAAATCCAAGAACACCCACCCATGAAACCGTCATCATCCATGAATGTTTTGGGGACCAACTTCCGCCTTCTTACTCTGTGCCTTTCTCCGTTCTGTGTGGGTTTTACAGTTTCTTCCTCCTTTTTGGGACTCTCTTTCTCGGGAGTGTTAGGGACAGGAGAGGGGTCCCTCGGGGGGCTGGGAACAGGACTGGGGGCAGGGCTCTCATAGTCCATCTCTTTAACAGAAAATCTCAAGGTTTAATTGTTAACAGAAAAAATACTGTTATAACTACAACTTGATCAAAGGCCATCATATTTATATACAAGAAGCATCATATTTATATACAAGAAGCTGATTTTTTTTCTTTACTTCTATGCTATTCTTTCCTCATGTAAATAATTTCAGAATTTCTTTTTATATGCAAACTACAGTGAAACACCCTTATAATAAAGTGCAAAGCTTTGTAACTCATTAGATTCAATATATTTTAAAGTCATGGGGAATTAAAATCACTTTGCTATAAGCTTCAATATATTATAAGGTTTGTTTGCTAGAAACATGTTTTACAATTATATTCTACCCTCTTCTAAAAAAAAAATTTAATCATTATAATTTAAATGCATTGAGAACCCTACCTTCTTCACTGCTGTCAGACATCTCTATTGAGAACCCTACCTTCTTCACTGCTGTCAGACATCTCTATTGAGAACCCTACCTTCTTCACTGCTGTCAGACATCTCTATTGAGAACCCTACCTTCTTCACTGCTGTCAGACATCTCCATTCTTATTCTTCTTCTCTTCTTCCTGCCACCCTCTTCATCTTTAAATAAATAACTAGTTACATGTATTACAAAATAAAACATCATCATATACAACAAAAAAATAAAAAAAAACATCAAAGTTCAAAGTATTCAAGTTTTTTTGGATACATACATATTATCAATCATTTAAGCCTTTAAGTAGTTTCTTGGGTTACCTGAGTCTGCATCTCTGGTCTTTTTTGACCTCTTCCCTTTACCATTTCTAAATGAAACATTTAATGAAGTATTTGAAGAATGCACAGTTCTTTCCTCAAAGTTTCAATTTTCTATACACATGCTGGTATTTATATGACTGTATCTTATCATTACACTTGTTTTAATCCTAGTAAAATTTCAATGAATATATCAATAAATATTATACATGTATATAATTTGGAATGCAGTTATTCTTATTAATTCCAATCCTTGTTTTATGAATACTTAAGCATAGAATTTTATAAGCAGAGTGTTTTTATCATCTTTAGATATTGAGTATATACTGCTCACTGTTTGGGTTGCGAATCTTTTTTCTTCTCCTCTTTTTGTTTGTCTTCTTTCTGGATTTCTTCACTTTTTGGGGCACCTTTCTTACCTATATTACATAAACAATCTGTGTACTAGATGTTAAACAGTGAGGATTTCCCTCATCTTAAAAATTTTGTCTTTCACCTGACATATCATGTGTCTATTAAAACATACCTGTGTCTATTAAAACATACCTGTGTCTATTAAAACATACCTGTGTCTATTAAAACATACCTGTGTCTATTAAAACATACCTGTGTCTATTAAAACATACCTGTGTCTATTAAAACTTACCTGTGTGATTGGCAAAGAAATTCATAACACCTCCCTTCTTGGTCTCCTGTAATATTACGACAGAATTAGTAATGGTAAGTCTGTAATCTAAAAGATATAAAGATGCTCTTCTTTCTGCTTAACAATAATGTTCAGGAAGAACAAAGTAATAAATGAAGACGTACCTTCTGTGATTTTTTGTCCTGTTTCGGCCCCGCTGAGAGCCCCTCAGTTTCAAGTTTGTGGTCCTCAGTTTTCTTGTCCTCTGTGTTTTTTGAGGAACTGTCCTCCGTTTTCTTGGAGGCATTGGCAAACATGCCTGCAATACCTGCTTTCTTGGCATCTTTTTTGGATTTTGTTGGGTGACCATTAGCTGTGGTGGTGGTGGAGCCATTGGCCTGATTTACCTGACAATTACATTACTGTAGGTTAATTTTTGGGGCTATGTTATGATTGTTATTTGATAAACGTGACATTATGTTATTTTGGCCCTATCCTATAACATTTGCAAACTATTTATCATTTTAAATTTGCTAAGATGTAGTTCAATTATAAAAGATACAATTTTCTCTCTCTAAAATTCGCCTCATTTTGAATTTACCCACAGTGCACTGACAAAAAGGCCAAAACAATGGGTGAAAATGTCACTTTGTTTTAGTTGCCCACTCACAGCTACTGTAAATAACATATTATTTGCGAGAACTTTATTCTCACGTAATTATATGACAGTGTATAATAGTATTCCGAAAGATTATATACTGCAATAACCAAAATTCGTGAATTTTTTGTCTTGCTAATAAAGGGTAAATGATAATCTTGCGAAAGAAAGGTGTCATCATAATTAAGTGATCTACAGTAAATTATATATATGAATAAGAATAGATACATAAATACAAAAAGTATTTAAACTACACTTACTTTTGGTTCTTCTTTCACAGACTTTGCTTGAGGTCTCTTCACATCTGAAGTTGGCTTGGCTTTGTCATACTTTATAGAACTATACCTAAAAAAAAACATTAGTCTCAAGGATAAAAACATAAAAGAGCAAAAAGTATGCTTTAATTTGTAGATATTTCTTATGTACTGTAAAAGCACAAATGTTCGTTGGGGATTAAATTTCGTTTATTTCGTTGTTAACAAAAATCAACGAAATTAAATCCTACACGAATTTTTATATGACTATATATTGAATAGGGTTACTTTCAAAACAACGAAATTAAATCCCCACGAAACTATTCTAGATGACAAAACAACAAAATTTTATCCCCACGAAAATTTGTGCTTCTACAGTATATTTTAAAGAAATGCCAAAAAGTCATATCACTTACTTGTGAATATCAAACAGATTTTCTTTGACACTGTCGTAGTCTGCTGTGTAGAGTGAATTAGAATCCTGCAAAAGAATTGTTTTAATCAAACACTCCATTTGCAAGCACCCAGTTCTTCTAAAGATTCAATTTGTGATACATTTTCAAACATAAATTAAATGATACACTGATGTGAACAGACCTTTAGACTGGCTTTCTGTACACTGTATACATGGACACTGTGGATCATGGAGAGTGAGTCTTTATATGACTCCAGATCTTCCTCTGGTACAACAGTACAAGTGTATAACTACAATAAAAAAACTCTCTTACACAAGATTGTGACGGAAATGCTCCAATCGGATTCAAAGTTTTGCCAAAATAAGGCAAAATTTGTAAGCGGAGTATCAATTTAATATATTTAAATTAAAGAATAATTCATATTATAGTAATCATTTTGACCATTCTTCTTTTCCAAATATCAATTAACAGTAACTATAAATTAATATGTGTCTAAAAGTAAATAACTTCTAAACTCAGTTTTACTGAATTCAAATGAAATGTTATGGAGTAGAATTTCGAAAACATTTCACAAATTATTCAGTTTTAAAGAACCATGGCATTCTTTCCCCAAACTTATTTAGAGTTGGGAACATCTTGATGTAAAGCCTAATTATATGAAACGTTTTAATAAAATTACACTACAACTTAACAGGGAATAGCAGCTTGTACGAATTCAACAGACACAATATCTTTTATTACAATGACACAATACTGAAACAAAAGATTTACAGTCACTTCGTACACAAACAGAGTCGTATACAAACCAACTCGTATACAGAAAGTCAACTCGTACACACAAAAAAGTCAACTGGTACACAAACCAGAAGTCAACTCGTACACAACTCATACATAGGTTTTCCTATGTGATTTAAGGTACATGTAATATTTGCCACAGTTTTCAAATAATTGAGAAGTCAACTCGTACACAAATGTGTTTTGAATTAACTAAATCAGGATTGTCAAATTCATTCTTAATTCTTAAATTAATTCTTAAATAAACGTAATTATCTTAAATAATTCTTATATTGTAAATTTAAATATTTTATTTGTTAAATATGTAGTTGAAAAACTTAATCCAAATGGATTTCTACAAAATTGTTATAAATACGTAGATTTTATATTTCTAAAAAAGTTTTCTGTTATGCAAGTAATGCATGTTGATGTAAAAAATAATATTTTATAGCATCCTAATTTATTATGTTAAATAGATATATAGTGTAGATAGTAAATGCGATCTAAATACATGGTAAGAATTTAATGGTATACTGTATAACACATTTTTCTTACACTTATCTAAACTTATTTAAATAAAAAAAGTTTTAGAAACTTACCGCTGCAGGAAAGACAACTCTCTAGAACCATGGTGAAGTATAAGGAATGAAGAAACTTTGAGACGTTTTCGATACTATCTCATAATTAAAGGATACTGAATTAGCGTTTGTCGCAGATTCAAGAAACCACCGCGCGTGTGTTGGTTTAACAATACTTCTTTGATGTTCCCATACATGTTAACCTATTGTGATGAAAAATAGGGAGATTCAGACCTCAAAAGCGGTAGCATTGCGCGTGCTTTGTTTTACGCTTGGATTACCGACATATTTAATGTAATATATTCATGTATATAGCCTTAAATGAAACCTACAATAATTAATCTTAAATATTAACTGCAAAGAAGGAGACAGAAATACCTCAAGTTTGACATAAATTGTACAAATTCAAATATTTTTCATGCTCCTCATTTTGCTTGGATTGGCTGTTAATTTAACTTAGCCTTTTGAAGAGTGCTAATTCTTTGCCAATATAGCCTAGAAGCAATAATTCTGAATGTTCATTCAGTTGTTAAATAAAACAAATGATGACATGGTTTAAATTAGATCTAAAACAAGTTCCTATCTTTCGTTATATAAATCAGATTTCCCGCGATGCTCGAAAACGAAAGTAGAGATGTGCCACATGGCTTGGTCAATCTAGTGATTCCTCTTGACTTTATTGATAAAATTGTGAGCTCCTGTGCTTTTATGGACGATGCCAAACGTTTTCATCTAATTATTTAAAGCTGTATCTCCTTTTTCATGGCAGTGATGTTGACTAAATTTATCGTAACCAATGTAATCACTGGAAATCTTGTGCTGTTGTCGTTGTCAAATTCGTGCTTGAAATCTATGTACACATCGATTCAAAAAAAGCGTTTGTATGCTTCTGAGTCAAACTGGGTCAAATCACACGATATCTAACGAGATTTTACGAGAGTGCCTTAAAAAATGGATACCCAAGCGAACCAAAAATACTCTAGACGCAACTTTTGTAGAAAAGCGGTAGATTTCTGAATTAAATCGGTAGGCGGGAGATGGGGTGAAAAAGCGGTAGACTCCCGCCTAAATCGGTAGAGTTAACATGTATGATGTTCCTATCAGGGAAGTTGAATAATTTAAATATTTAGGGAAAAAACTTAAGGAAAAGTAACACTTTGTGTTATCAAACATTATCTGTATAAAATTAAATCATAACGATTGTAATATAAAAGATGTGTACGAGTTGACTTCTGGTTTTTGTGTATGAGTTGACTTTTTGTATACGATTTGGTTTGTGTACGACTCGATTTGTGTACGAAGTGACTGGACACCAAACAAAATACTGATAGATGGAAGAAGAATTATTAAATTAAATCAGACATATTTTCATATAAGCTTAACATCAGAAGGTAATTTTCCCTCACTACCAGGTGAACAGCGTTGGAGTTGTTAGTTTGTGTGTCAATGTTAAACTTGAAGGAAGCCCTGTATCATACACTACAACATTGTCTCCTTCTAGAGAAGATGTCCTCTCTTTTGGATTGCTGACATCTGTTGGGAACAGTTCTGGGAGCAATCACTCTCACCCGCCAGGGAACACTTGGCTCCAAAAAATGGGCACCAGATGTAACAGACATGTAACTGCCTCCCCTGGGGATTGAACATGGGACCTCTGGCTTGCCAGTCTAGTGCTCTACCAATTGAGCTAAAGGGTTAACCCACTAGTCTAAGCTGTGTGTTAGATACTACAGCATAGAGACACTGATCAATCTTTACCTGAATTCCATCCCTGGGTTTAGAGAGACCTGACACAAAGTAAGTGGCCGTCACATTTTCTTTCTTCTTTCTTTGCTTCTCCACAAACGTGTACAACATCCTGTAGAAGGAAAATATATCACTTCTTCCCTCAAAACTTAGACTTATAAATACAAATTATTACTCAATACCTCACATTCACTGAACAGAAATAGTGTACATACTGTTTCGCCTCATTCACATGAACATGTAGATTCAGACTGAGCCATTTGTATGTCACCTATAAGCAAAATAAAAATTTAAGCATTTAAGTTTTCAAGCACAAAACCGTCTTCTGCAGTTCATCAAAAATTACCAAATACTCTACTTTCATTTTGACATATAAGGAAATAAAATTTCGTACATCAGATGTGCTATCCAGCGAATTCGCCTATCATTAAAAGGATATTAAGCATGAAATACATTGTAATAAAAAGACTCACTATTTTTCCCTCGTCATTAACGTATTCTTCTAAGTTTTCTAAATACATGGAGTCTGTCGCCATTGTATTGATTTTTTTTTTTATTTACTTCCCGCGCTATTTGTTTACTCTTAGCTCACATCCGGTACCGACTTTCGTTTTCACTTTCAAAATTAATAATTGTAAAACATTCTGCTTTCGTGTTTAATGCAAATAACATTAATTTCCTTAGAGCAAAATTTAATTATTTCTCTTGACACTATTTTTTCTTTCTTCACATTTACTGCGAGAATTAAATGAGATGTAAACTGTCATGGTGGGCAATGAGCTCTTCACAGGAGTAAACTGAACACATTTTTCACATTATCAGGTTGGGCACACACCGCCAAATGGTCATTTAACCCCCGTTTGGTGGTCATTTGCCCATATCGGCGTCTTTTTTAACCACCAAATGGTGGTCTTTTTCATTCAAATCCAATTTTTATTAAAATGAAGCAAAGGCGCATTTACTTAGGCATTTGGGAATTTTAATTAACATATTCATCGCACATTTAATAACATTTAGTCAATTTTCCATGTGGAATTTCTGTGGAACTTCGTAAAAACGAAACCCACAGCTGTTCGTGACGGCCGAAAAGTTTGTAAACAATACAAAAAAAATATTTTGTTGTGTATAGTTCGGTAAAAAATACATTTAAACAAGAGGTGTTAGTCTAGAGAAGTAACTTTTCAAACGATCTTTTGATCTGCGTTATGAATCTTTAAAAAATCCCGTTAAACACGAGCTCCTCGAATCTTATTGTATGGTGGGCACTTAGTGCCATAATATTATTTTTCCTACATTTGAATGTAACATTTATTCTTTATTTTCTTTTAGGACGAAGTTGCTTTCTGTGCGAACCTTTGTGGTTTAAATCTATGTTGTATCTACTATATTTATTAAATATTTTTGAATAAAAGATTTACAAAGTGACATTTGCAATTATTCCTGTTTTTATTCCAAAATTATGGTTTTCGAGTGATTATTTTAACATGAATTCACTGCATATCGCATTTTTATAAAGAATAAAGCCATTGCTTACAAAAAACTTTTAAAAGCGAATGTGTGTCCTCGTATTTTACTTTTTGAAAATTAACACTTTGTCATCATGTAGTTAATTCAGTCTTTTGACCCAAGTTTGGAAAAGATTTTTTTGATTGGTTTAGATAATTGATCGGTTGCCCGGATGACAGAAATATGAAGTGATCAACACGATTAATAGGCTCATCCACGCGCGAGACGGAGGGAATTTTTCTTTTAAAGTTAAAACAGAGAAACGTTACATTTGTTTACATAGGTGACGATTTTGTCAATTATTTGAACGACACTGCGCAAAAAAGTCCGCTCTTTTAATTTTTTTCGTTCAGAGTACATTCTTTGCAATATCTATATTTTATTCCCCGTGAGTTGAAATTATGCGCCATTTCACGTCATTTCCATAACCTTTACAGAACGATTTTTCTCTCCCATTTGGTGGTTAATAAAGACGCCGATATGGGCGAATGACCACCAAACGGGGGTTAAATGACCATTTGGCGGTGTGTGCCCAACCTGATTATGGCTAGTGACGACGGTGTCATTTTAACAAATGATGATGCAGCTCAGTGTAAGCGTTTTGCAGTAGAGAAGAAGTATTGGGCGGATCCATATATTTCTCTTATGACGCCAAGAAGCTCGGCAAAACATGCACCTGAAATCAGTCGGGGTTACATACAAATATATATAATTTATACATATATATATAAAGTTTGTACCATAAGCATAAATTTTAAAGATATATAATTTTTTTTGCTATGTTAGGCTTAATTTGGAGTAAATTTATTTTTCAGATAACAGATAGGAATTGCCAAGTTGTCAACTTTGGTGCAGGATCAGACACAAACTACTGGTTGTTGAAAGACATGGATATGTATCCCAAATCCTTCATTGAACTAGACTTTAAATCAGTGACAGCAAGGAAAGTTAACCAGATAAAACGCCATGAAGCTCTTCTCCAAATAATTGCTTCAGAAGGTATAACAATGAGGTCGAGAAATACATTAATTAGTGATAAAATACAAGGCAATACGCCAGTCAAAAATTTTTCAATGAACAGTGTCAAGACGTATCTACCACAGTTAATATATTGCAAACTTTGTCATCATAAATGATTGATTTGAGCATCTTGCTCCTCAGACCTTTAGTTTTTTTTCTTAATGGGGCACATGGACTGACCGTTCCCAGTACCCGATACTCTGAAAGCCAGCATTATTTTATGGTAGACAAATGTAAGGTGATGGAAATGCTGATGATTTAACGAGCTCAGATTAACATCACTATTGGTATTAAATTGTGAAGCAATTCTTTGCACTAGTTGTCAGTCTTTCCCAGTCCATGACTCTAAGCTTCAGATAGTAACCTTTATAAATATAAATATGTTTTATTATTTTTTCTTTGTTTTAGATGGGGATATAAGATTAAGCAAGTCGGAAATCCATGGGAGTGATTACCATCTTGTAGATGCCGATTTGTCAATTTTGTCACAAGTGGAGAAGAAGCTACAGGAATCTGGAATCGATAAAACATTACCAACTCTGTTTATGGCAGAGTGTGTTCTGGTTTACATCGAATTTAACAAAACGAAAGAACTGCTGAAATGGATTGCAGAACAGTTTCCGGTTGCCATGTTTATAAATTATGAACAGGTCAGAATTGATTTTAAATATTCTATAGACAAACAACTACTGTACAAAGAAAATGTACTAGACACATACTGATTTGTTCCATCACTTATTATATTTCATTAGTTATTGCTAGCTTCTTTGTAACATCTCACCGACCAAATGTGCAATGTATACAGGAAATTTCTAAGGTATAAAAAAAGTGACTTTTTTTCTGTAATAGGTGAACATGGCAGATCGCTTTGGGGACATAATGATAGAAAACTTGAAGTCTCGAGAATGTTTTCTGGCTGGAGTAGAGGCTTGTAAAAGTCTGGAGACACAAAGGCACAGGTAAGCATTTCATTCTACCATGTCAATTCAGTCATCCAACTATTGGGGGTTTTTTTGTTAATGGTCAGAATTATTTCACATACAAATTAAAATTTTAATAAACCCAGGTTTGTACTGAGAAGCTCTTTAAATTACAAAAAAATAAATTATTTGTAAACAAAATAAATTTTAGTTATTATTTAAAATTTCTAACATTTAAGAACCAGTTGTCTGTATAATTTTAGGTTTCTTGATGTTGGTTGGGAGGGAGCTGATGCTATGGACATGCTACAGGTCTACAAGTGTCTGCCTCAGGCCGATGTTCACAGGTCAGTTCAACCAAAAATCTACAGATCTTTCATTTAATATTTGGAAATTAAAAGGTGGGGAAAGTTAACTAGTGAAAAAAAGAAGACAAAAATAAAACCAGGGAAAAATGTAGCAAATTTCACTCATTTATTTTATAAAATGTAATGTATAATTATTAACAAAAGATAGTACTCGACTGAAAATATTCCCATTGCAGGTTCTAATGTGAAAAGGTTAAAATTTGCTTCTTTTTCCTACAGGATAGAGAAGTTAGAATTCATGGATGAAAAAGAACTTCTGGAGCAGCTGTTAGGTCATTACTGTTTATCGTGGGCGTGGAAAGACCCGAATCACCTTGGATTGGCTGATCTCGACGTCACATGATCAAAGGGAAGAAACTGTACTCTAACATTTATACCCTCGCTTGATGAAATCCCACACAGCTTCATGTCATACTGCCAGTTGACTTATTTATACAGATTTTATGGATATCGGGCTGCTGTGTTGTGATATATCAGTTTATATGCAGAAATTGTTGATGACTTTAACTTGTGGCTGCTTTTAATATTGTTGCCGAATAAATTGTTGCTCTATGTCCATTTTCTTTTTTTAAATGAAATTGTATTTAGTTTATGTTTGATTTGGTACGGTTGTTCCTAAGATTTGAAATAGAGGGTGTCTGGGGTTCCTCTCCTAGCAGGGTTGAGGGGGAATACCAGAATAGCTAGGGGAGTACCATACATCATTATAGAAGGGGAATAGCTCAGTAGGGTACACAATTTGATCCAAGTATCAAATAAGATTTAAATCTAGGTCACCAGAATACTCATACGTGGCATTAAATTTTACAGGTAAATCAAAGTTGATTTCAATGTTGTATGAAGTTACAAGCTGCCAGAGTGAGACAGACAAACAGAGAGAGAAAAAGGAGAGAGCTTCACTATAATCGCAGGAGTTTGCGTACCTATCAATTTTACCGAAATTTTCAGTAAATTTAAAAAAAAAAAACGTAATACCTGTAATCACATTTTTATTATTATAGGAGTATTACATATTCTTTTAATTTACTAAAAAAATCAGTAAAATTGATAGGTACACAAACTTCTGTGCTTTACTGAAAGATGTAGCTGCAATAATGTAGCCCTCTCTAATTTTTTTATCTGATGTTTTCTCCGAAAAATAACTAGAGGTACTGTGAGCAATGACCTCACTAAATGATACCCCCCGCCTCCCATATGGTTATAACTGATGATAAAGTCCATGTTTTGCTGTGGCCGGGAAACCCAAAATATGTGTTGGAACAAAAAGTAAAATAGGAGGTGCCATACATGTTAACTCTCCCGATTTAGGCGGGAGTCTACCGCTTTTTCACTCCATCTCCCGCCTACCGATTTAATTTAGAAATCTACCGCTTTTCTACAAAAGCTGCGTCTGAAGTATTTTTGGTTCGCTTGGGTATCCATTTTTGAAGCCACTCTCATTAAATCTCGCTAGATATCGCGTGATTTGACTCGGAATCATACAAACGCTTTTTTTGTACATAGTTCAGTTCAGTTGTGGATTTCCCTCCTATGTATAAGGAGCACCCGAGAAGGTTGTTTCATAAAAGGCATAAAAATTAAAAAATAAAAGAGATAAAGTGAGGAAAAGACAGTTAGTAAAATCTATTCTATGTAGTGCTGTAAAATAAAGTTAGAGGTGAAAGACCAACTAAAAATAAAACAAGAATTTACATACTATACAGTAGCTTAACTCCTAAAGTAAAATTGTTTCGGCCCTAAAAGTTCTTTAAAAAAAGAAAGCCACAATTAAAAAGAACCTTACACCGTTTCCATGACTGTTTCTAATTAAAAAAATTATTTTAACTCTAAAAATAATTTTATATTCCTCTTTACCAAAAAAAAACAAAGGAAAAATATTAAGGTCTGTTGGTTGTAGACTGTGTACTAATTTTTTTAATAATTTGAGCTCTATGGCAGTGTAGAGCAAATATCATGTTGCGGCTCAGGTTCTCAATGAATATCTGAATTTTGTTGTTTCTGGATGGAATCTCTGAAAATGTGAAGTAGGAGGGGTCGATAATAATCTGTAGCAATCTAGTGTCCTCCAATAAGTATGAATTTGATTCCTGTGTGCCAATTTTTTCTTGCAGGTAATGACCTATTTTCATCAGATACGGCTGTCTAATAGAATCTAAGGTGGGACATTTTAGTAAAAAGTGTAATCTGTCCTCTGTGGTCTCTCTACATAACAAGCAGTCGTTTTTCACTTTGTGTTGGTTAAATTTATTAATATTGTCCTGTAAGCGGTAGGTATTTGTTACGAGTTGAGCTTTGACAATGGCCTTATTTGATGCCTTCGGTGAAAACGTACTTGACTGCCATAATGGATGAGGTCGTCTGCATGAGTTGGTCTGTAATTTCAGATGTTGCAGGGAAACTTTTTCTGAGATTTCAATTTCATTTTTGATTTGCCAGTAGTCAGATATTTGCTTCTTTACTTTCTGTTTCCAGTGTTTTGCCTCTTCATTGCTTTTTATATTTTTTAACAGGTAACATAGATTTCAAGCACGGATTTGACAACGACAACAACATAAGCCTACCAGTGATTACATTGGTTACGATAAATTAAACAACATCCCTGCCATGAAAAAGGAGATACAGCTTTTAAGAATTAGATGAAAACATTTGACATCGTCTTTAAAAGCACAGAAGCTCACAACTTTATCAATAAAGTCAATAGAAATCACTCGATTGACCAAGCCATGTGGCACATCTCTACTTTCGTTTTCGATCATCGCGGGAAATCTGATTTATATAACGAAAGATACGAACTTGTTTTAGATCTAGATTAAACCATGCCATCATTTGTTTTGATTAAAAACTGAATGAACATTCAGAATAATTGCCTCTAGGCTATTTCAGCAAAGATCACTCTTCAAAAGGCTAAGTAAAGCAGCCAATCCAAGCAAAATGATAAGCATGAAAAATATTTGAATTTGTACAATTTATGTCAAACTTAAGGTGTTTCTGTCTCCTTCTTTGCTATTGATATTTAAGATTAATTAGTGTAGGTACCTGATTTCATTTAAGGCTTATAACATGAAAGATATCGATAATCCAAGCGTTAAACAACACGCGCGCAACGCTACCGCTTTTGAGGTCTGAATCTCCCTCTTTTTCATCACAATAGGTTAACATGTATGAGGTGCACAATGGCAATATGTAATAAAGATTCTGTGAAAGTTTCATTAAATTTCACTCAGTGGTATAAGAGGAGTTGCCAATAAGAGATGAATACCCTAAAGCGTAACAGACGGATGGACGTATAGACAGCTAGACGTACAGACAGACGGACATACCGATTACAGTATACCCTCCCTTTTTTCAAGCGGGGGGTATAAAAAAAGGAGAGGGCTACATTATTGCAGCTATGAAAGATGAAAAAAATCTAGAGATATCTTTTAGAAAGCTTTTCAACTTAGGGCAAAGGTGATCCAGATTAAATTTAATTATGAATTAATTTAAATGCATAAAAAAGTACCCCATGTCTTCAGAAGAATGATTACCTACCATGAAAGGGAACAAAAAGATTTTTGTTAATTTAATATTTCATCGCAAAAACTCAACAGGATCATTAATATTCATTTACTGGTGAATATTTTCACAATCTACATAACTTATACACTGTGATACAGTAATAATGTAACAGGAGGCTCCTTGTATAGTATCCAAACAGCTCCAGATCTTGTGGAGTTCAACTTGATTTTCATCAATAAAACCGTGAATTTTGTTTGACAATTCTTATTCCATCGGATCACTTGCAACAACAAAGTCTGAACTGTCTGCTGAGTCTGTGATGTCATCTTGTTCATTTACATCTGTGATGTCACTAGTGATGTCACTAGTTTCTGAGCCTTTGTTGGCTTGATGGGTGATTATTGTTTGGCCACCAGACAGAAGGATGTCTGCTATTTCCTGAGGGATGACTGCCGTTTGATCAGAGTCGGGCTGAATTATATACTGAACTGTTTCCTGTTGATTATCGGACGTCATGGAATACGACAAGGTTACAGTCTCTTCAGCATTTGTTAGTGTCCCTGGCATCTGAAATGAAATACAATTACATGTAAATGCAATTGTATATAAAAATATCAACAATTATGAAAACATACTCTGAGCCCAGCTGAGGTAAAATAATTATATGTACATGAATATCAGACTTACTTTCTTGCTTACTTACATTATTAATATAATTTATGAATTGATTATGAATCAGTGGAGAGGTACCTCTAATGTAGCGGTGGTGTCTTTGGCGATAGGTTGACAGATCTGAAGGACTTCTCCCTCTTCATCCACCATGATAATCTTACAGTTGACGTCCCTCTCTTCTGTCAATGCTTCCAATTCTTCAACGGTCTCCTTTGCCTCCTGGATTTCTTTGTTCTCTATATTCTGGTGGTGAGCGTACTTGAGATGATGTAACAAGAAAGATTTCTCCACAAACCCTTGAGAACACTGATCACAGATGTATGGGAAGGAGTCATTGTGAGCGAAGTGCATGTGTTCCACCAGCTTAGCTTTGTAACAGAAGCTGACTCTGCAGTGAGAACAGAAAAACAAATCCTCGTCGGTCCTCCCGTACTTATATCTTCCTCTGGATAACTGAGGCGGTTTGTATGTTACGTCAGAGTGAGACTGCTGCATGTGTTCCAGAAGCAGCCTCTGTCTAGAAAACCCCATCTTACAGCCATCAACACTGCACTGGAATGGAAAAATATTGAAGTGAACATGTTGTACATGAGAAACCATGGCTGCCTTGAGATTGAAACCCTTTCCGCAGTAGGAGCAATGAAAGTTCTCCACAGAGGGCTTGTGTACTAGTTCAATATGTCTTGTAAGATTGTACTTAAACCAGAATCCCTTCTCACAGTGCGGACAATTTAAAAGTCTCGATTTATCACCCCCGTGGGAGAGCATGTGTCTGTTGTATTGGTTCCTCCTGGCAAACTCCTTTTTGCATACTGTACATGTAAAGTTAATTTTCTTGTTATGGATTTCATCACAGTGTTGCTTTAACACAGATGAATGTTTGAATTTGGCAGGGCAAAGTTTGCAATGGTTTTTTTGACCTGTTATTTTGTGAACATATCTGATATGATTCCTCAAGGTTTGAAAATTCTTGTATGACTTTTCACATTGATGGCAGGTATAAGGTTTGGACTTGGAAAAATCATTTTGACCATCAACATCACTTTGTGGTTTTTCATTGCTCTCTTGAGTTAGTTTGTTCGTAATCTTCCCTGAATCAATAGATTTTGCAGGTTCACTGGATAGTTTGTCTGAAAATTCTTGAACAAGTGATTCGTTTTGATTTATATTGTGCACATCTTCGGATTTATTGCTAACATTTTCCTTTACGGTTAACCTTAAGTCTTCACTTTCAAATATTTTCAAGGTATTTAGGTTTTCAGTGTCAATGGCAGCTTGATCTAAAGTATCCACTGTATCTTCACTCCAATCTGATGGGAGGATCACAATGTAATCTTTGTCATTTCTATTACTCTCGATCCCCTTTTCAGCATTCATAATGGACTCGGAAATTTTCACTCCACGTAAACTGTACCTATTGCCCTCTGTTTCTTGTTGCACAATGTTCGGTTTTCCTTCATCAGAAGCAGATTTTCTTGGCCTACCTCGTTTTCTCTTTAGAATCTGGTTTGGGTTATCTGGAGGAGTGGGTGTTCCTGGAGGATTCAATATCTCTGTGTCCACGTGACATCCTTGATGTTTATTGACTTGATCAACAAACTGATTCTCATCTTTTTGAACGTTCGTTATATTTATTTCCAAGGCATTAGAAAAGTCAACTCTCTTTCCTGATTTACTTACAGACAAACGTAATGTTTGTTGAGAATTTGTCTTCTGAACTCTCGTTTCCACATAACATGAATGAGTATTAAAAAGACAGGTCCATCGGATATCATTAAATCCGGATTTCAATGCCTGATAGAGAAAATCCACGGGAAGAGACATTACTATACCATCTGCTTCCATGATCTATTTCAGTGTTTACATGCAAATTGAAAGTAGCCGGAACAAATTGAACATCGAGCCCGATTTCAATACACAACAATTTTTTTTACCCCCCCCCCTTTTTTTTCAACACCAAATGAATCCTTTTCTTTTAAACACTGTTTAATGCAATTTTAGAAGTAATGGGACACTAACTTCTATTTATTTACAATTATATGCCAATAATGCCATGGAATTGTTTAGTGATTATAATGGTCTTTAAAACATCTTTCTACCAAGTCCTTTTATTTTAAAAGCTAGGTGGGAAATGAATGAGTTAGATAAATAAAATCGTGTAAAAAAGCAATAGTTTTGTGCGTAATGGTTATTTTGAGGGTTTTCCAATTTTTTCTTGGTATTAATGGTGATATAAGTGTTAAATAATTTAATGTAATTAATGAAGAAATATACAAAATGTGGCCAACAAGCGCTGGGGTTGAATTTTGTGAGTGTCGTGGAAATTTGGAAATATATGGACAAATATTCAACCCAGCGCTTGGTGCCTGTGATTATTAGCAGACCTAGTGTACTTTCTAATTGTCTTTGGCGCAGACTTTATTACTTGAAGAAATCTACATCCCCCCGGTCACCTTGATTCGATATGAATTATCACGCACAAAGATTGACACTGTTTGATGTTAATTTGGATATTTTTCCTGGAAAAAGACGTTAATTAATGATTATCTAGTTACTAATATCTGCAAAACATAATCATAAACGTCAACTTCTCTTAATTCTTACCGCCTGCACTTATGCATATAAAGATTTATTTCTCCAAATTGATTCAATACGCAAGAGTATATATGTATACATGTACGTACTGTACCAACAGTTTCCAGAAGGAGGCATCTAATAACAAACAAGTTGATGAAACAAAGATATCAATTTTGCAAATTAAGCTTAATTGTAACCAAATACGCCATTTTCATACGATTTGTAGCAAATGTCAATAAAAGGGGGGGGGGGGAGCAAAAAAAAAAAAAATTAACTTCGGTGATAACCTCTGAATGACAAATGAAAAGGCGTTCATATTTGACACAATATGCCATAAAAAATGACATTTTACCCACAATTCTTTGAATTTGATTGTTTTCATATTTATTTTCTTAGACATGGATAAAAAAGGAGAAAAGTTAAAAAAATATCTGATAATTTTAATATTTCAAACAGATCTGGAAATAAATACAATTTTTTCTTTTAATATATTTTTCTATAGATTTTCATATCTTGTATCTAAGTACTTAATCAGTCAAGTACATCTTTTTGAAAATTTATATATTATGTTCAGTGTATGCACATTTCTTATAAAATCACATACAGTTCAACAAAATAGATGCTCTTAAATTACATTGCTCACCTGAGTTTAATGGCTGTGATAATGTTGAGAAAATCTTTCTCTGAATTTTCTCAACCAGTTCTTTCATTTTAAAGTAATATACTGCTAACTACAACACTGCATATGTAGTTAACTATACAAATCATCAATACACCTAATTTAAAAATAAGTACATTATAAGCTTTTAGCATCATTTAAACATTTAAGTTAAGTACATCACAATTTCTGACTAGAAAAGACACTAACACTTATCAAAGTGCTTCATGTTTCTGAGTTATTAAACACATTTTTTATATATTCCCCTATACTTGTAGATGTAACAAAGGGTACATGTGTGACTGTTGATAAATTATTGATAAGCATGGAAGAAGTAGTCACCACAGAGGTTAAAGGGAAGGTAGAAGTTTGGTTTGAGATCCTGTGGTCAGCCTGAGATGAGTGTTCACTCACTATGCCATATATAGATAATCCCACGTCGTATATCACAGCAAAACCAAAGTACAGCGGAACCAGGTACAGTAGATATCCAAACAGGGACGGGATCGGTAACGGTATCTGCTGCTTCCTAAAATAATTATAAATAATGATGTTCAATGGATATTAAAGAAGTCTAGTTTATTTTTAACCATGGGAATTACGAATGTTTTGAATTTTGTTCATCAGTAATTGTATACATACAGATTTTCTTTCCTCCTGGCATTAAAGCACATTAAAAATATAAATAAAGCTACTTCTATGTTGATAGTAAAGGAAGAGAATTTTTCCAATATTTCTACAAAGCCCTGAAAAGAAAAGAAACAACAATGTAGATAAATTTTAAACTAAAGATGAAAATAGTGTCCATTTTTTTGATGAAGTACTGACGTCCATTTGAATTTATAATGTTTGTAGAAAAAACGTATTTTTCCTTTTTATTAGCTGAATTTACAAATTGGTAGACCATAATTAGGATACAGTCGAATTTACAAGTTGGTAGACAATAATTATAATATAATATTAAAATTTATATAATTTTTTTCAGAAAAAACTTATTTTTCCTTTCACCTAATTTACAAATTGGTGACTATTTTTATTATAATACAAGTGAGAGTGTTTGGTTGGATTTACCTGTGGGTCTAACATTGAGACACCAAAAACAATGGAGAATACTACAAAGGAGACAACAGAACTGCAAAAACTGAAAATAAAACAGAAATAAAATAATGTGATATAAAATATTACATATAAATTCTATTGCTTTGTAGAAATTTTCATTTCCTGAACAATTTTAAAGAAGAAACCTGTGTTCTTTTAAGAATGATGATATTTAATACCAGGCTTTAACAAGAAATCTGTGAGCCAATGCTCACTAGTAATACCCCCGCTCTGACGTAAATACACACTATCATGTTAATATACACAAGTTCAATTACAGGCAGATGCACAGAAAAATTTGAAGTCAACATCAGATTCATATCAAAATTAATTCCACCATATGGCATGCCTCAACAAAGAGTGTACTAAAATTAAGCATCTGCTATGAATAGTTAATGAGAAAACTGTGACAATTTGTTATGTATGAAATAGACAGACGCACAGACAAACAGGAAGTTGACATCGAATTTGAACAAAAATGTATCCCACCATATGGCATGCCGTAGGAAAGATTGTGTTAAAATTTCAAGCATCTGCGATGAGTAGTTGCTGAGAAAACTGCAACGAATAATTGTTATATATGAAACGAACAGAAGCAAAGACAAACAGGAAGTTGACATTGGATTTGAACAAAAATGTATCCCACCATATGACATGCCTCAGGAAAGATTATGTTAAAATTTCAAGCATCTGTAATGAGTAGTTGCTGAGAAAACTATCAAAAATTTATTATAAATGAAACTGACAGACACACAAACAGGAAGTTGAGATCGGATTTAAACAAAAATGTATCCCACCATATGGCATGCCTCAGAGAAGATTGTGTTAAAATTTCAAGCATCTACAATAAGTAGTTGCTGAGAAAACTGCGACGAAAGTTTGTTATGGACAGACACACGGACGGACAGACACACAGACACACAAGGGCAAAACAGTATACCCCCCTCTCCTTCAGAGCGGGGGTATAATTAACAAATTTTTAGCATCCACTGATTATGTCATACTTTGGGCTTTTACTTGAAAAGCTGTGTTAGATGGGTAGGTATTTCAGGGAAATCAGCTACTCACCATTTGGCATTGAGACATCTAACCCTCTTCTGTGTTCTGTATTCTGTCAGTTTATCTTTCTTCCAGGCTGACTCAAGCCACCCTAATACTGAACAAATAGAGGTTTTATCACACCCTGAGTTCTAGAGGTTGACCATTTAATTTTTCTATACATTGTACTTTAAAATGAATTTATTATTACATGGATTATTTAAAAGTTCTTTAATGCAGATATAATCATTTCTTT